>NC_059212.1:51444829-51457329 GCF_020615455.1 Coregonus clupeaformis | reverse complement strand
CGTCTATACCTGATGTAGGGAACTGAGTCAGGTTATATGGTCAGGAAAAACTGAGGGTTACCACTAGTAATGGGTACCAAATAGTGTTCAGTGTCTCTATCAGTGGAGGCTAGCGAAGGGAGGACAGCTCATAATAATGGCTGGAACGGAGCATATGGAATGGCATCAAACACATGGAAACCATGTGTTTGGTGTATTTGATACCATTCCACGAATTCCGCTCCAGCCATTACCACGAGCCTGTCCTCCCCAACGAAGGTGCACCAACCTCCTGTGGTCTCTATGTATATATACCAGACCCTTTTATCCAAAGGCCAAAGTAATTTACAGTGAGTGCATACATTTTTAATTTGTAATCCCTGTGTGAATTAAACCCTTGCTCTTAGCACTCACGATCATGCTGACCAACTGAGCCACAAAGGAACACATATGCCCTGGCCTCACCTGGGGATGCTGGGAGGGGCCCGGTTTGGGCGGCTGGGGACCTGGGGGCTGTCAGCACTGTTGTTGAAGGGCCCCAGGGGTCCTGGGCGGTTAGGAGGGGGTGGAGCCCCTCGCCCCCCTCCGGGACTTGGGCGCTGGCCTGATGACATCCTCCTGGAACCAGTGGGGCTGGTTGGAGGAGACCTGGGGGAGGGGAGATATGGCCCTCAGTGCCCTTTCGTGTATGACATATTCTTGACATAACAGATAAAATAGACTTATTTGTGATTTCCTTTTTTTCTTTTGCAACACTATCCAAGTAATAAATAAAAATAAATAACACTCTTTTATGGGAATCAGTGGAAATCAGTGCAAAACCGGGTCTCTTACTGGCCAACCCAACATCTTCACCATTATTAGAACAAGAGTTGACTCCACTATACTATACTTAGATCAATGTCTAAGGTCTATGGTAGTCCTTATCCATGGACTACCAGGATGCCTACCTGTTGCCGCCTCCACTGCGCCAGTCGTTCACGGGCGGCGGCATAGGGGTGGAGATGGTGGTGGTGGAGATGTCTCCTATGATCGCCAGAGCCTCCTTCAGGGACTGGTGGGTCCTGAGGACCTCGTCCCTCCTCTGGACCTGTTCCTGGGACTCATCCATCAGGGCACCCTGGTCCCCGGCCGAGTACAGCTGGGCCAGCAGCTCCGCGTTGATGAAGTCCTTCACCTGGTGGCAGGAGAGAGAATTGATGGATAAATCAATGAATCATTCAAATATGTTTATAAAGCCCTTATTACAACAACGATTGTCAGCTAGTGCTTTACAGTAATCCGGCCTGTTTGATTTACCAGTGCAGAAAGTCTGGAACCAATAGGACCCTGAACAGTTTCTACTTCTAAGCCATAAGACTGCTAAACAAGACTGTTAAATAGCTAATCAAATGACTACCTGGACTATCTGCATTAACTCACTTTACCCCTATCTATATGTACATAGGTACCTCAATTACCTCGTACCCCTGCACACCGACTCGATACTGGTACTCCCTGTATATAGCTATGTTATTACCTTGTACCCCTGCACATCGACTCGGTACTGGTACTCCCTATATATATATATATAGCCATGTTATTACCTCGTACCCCTGCACATCAACTCGGTACTGGTACACCCTGTATATAGCCATGTTATTACCTCGTACCCCTGCGCATCAACTCGGTATTTGGTACTCCCTGTATATAGCCACGTTATTACCTCGTACCCCTGCACATCGACTCGGTACTGGTACTCCCTGTATATAGCCATGTTATTACCTCGTACCCCTGAACATCGACTCGGTACTGGTACTCCCTGTATATAGCCATGTTATTACCTCATACCCCTGCACATCGACTCAGTATTGGTAGTCCCTGTATATAGCCATGTTATTACTTGGTACTCTCTGTATATAGCCATGTTATTACCTGGTACTCCCTGTATATAGCCATGTTATTACCTGGTACTCCCTATATATAGCCATGTTATTACCTGATACTTCCTGTATATAGCCATGTTATTACCTGGTACTTCCTGTATATAGCCATGTTATTACCTGGTACTTCCTGTATATAGCCATGTTATTACCTGGTACTCCCTGTATATAGCCATGTTATGACCTGGTACTCCCTGTACAGAGCCATGTTATTACCTGGTACTTCCTGTATATAGCCATGTTATTACCTGGTACCTCCTGTATATAGCCATGTTATTACCTGGTACTCCCTGTACATAGCCATGTTATTACCTGGTACTCCCTGTATATAGCCATGTTATTACCTGGTACTCCCTGTATATAGCCATGTTATTACCTGGTACTTCCTGTATATAGCCATGTTATTACCTGGTACTCCCTGTATATAGCCATGTTATTACCTGGTACTCCCTGTATATAGCCATGTTATTACCTGGTACTCCCTGTATATAGCCATGTTATTACCTGGTACTCCCTGTATATAGCCATGTTATTACCTGGTACTCCCTGTATATAGCCATGTTATTACCTGGTACTCCCTGTATATAGCCATGTTATTACCTGGTACTTCCTGTATATAGCCATGTTATTACCTGGTACTCCCTGTATATAGCCATGTTATTACCTGGTACTCCCTGTATATAGCCATGTTATTACCTGGTACTCCCTGTATATAGCCATGTTATTACCTGGTACTCCCTGTATATAGCCATGTTATTACCTGGTACTCCCTGTATATAGCCATGTTATTGCCTGGTACTCCCTGTATATAGCCATGTTATTACCTGGTACTCCCTGTATATAGCCATGTTATTACCTGGTACTCCCTGTATATAGCCATGTTATTACCTGGTACTCCCTGTATATAGCCATGTTATTACCTGGTACTCCCTGTATATAGCCATGTTATTACCTGGTACTCCCTGTATATAGCCATGTTATTTTTACTCTATATTGTTTTTATCTTTATCTTTAACTTTGCATTGTTGGAAAAGGACCCATAAGTAAGCATTTCACTGTCACAGTCTACACCTGTTGTTTATGTGACAAATAAAATATGATTACATTTTTTATTGATTTGATTTGATTTAGCTTGCCTGGCACAAAGAAACCAATAGAAAAATCTAAAACGTTGCACACCAGTCAGGCTCAAGCTAACGCTGAAGTTATTTTTAAAGATTTCAACTACCATTTGAACCCAGGTCTGATAGAGGTCCCTTACATTGCTGATCATGAGGTGCATAATGGTCTTGGGCATGAGGTCGCGGATGCACTTGTTGACGATGGCCATGTAGGAGTCGACCAGGTTGCGGATGGTTTCCACTTTCCGCTCCAGCTGAGGGTCCATGGAAAAGTTGTCCTGGGATGAGGACGAGGAGCCGCCACCCTCACTCTCCACCTGGAGGAAGAAGGCTTTTAGTTTTAACACCCGTGTATTTAGCAATACAGAGCTAGTGGCTTGCATCTTTAGATGCAGAAAACTTGTGTATATCAATGACAAATAATAATAATAATAACTTTATTTTCATTACACACAGAAATCACAAAGCTCTGTACATCAAAGGCTTTTAAAAAGGGCTAAAATCTGTTAGCAAAAATGAGTCACTAGAACGAGTAGCATATCAACAAGATGTAGCCTACAGCTATTGTGACTAGTCATCTTCACACTTACATCAATCTTCAGGGAGAAAGATCGAGAGGATGGAGAGATTCAAGTGATATGATGAGTCACTTGGGAAGTGATAGGACAGATATGACTTTTTTAAATTGTAAAAACATACACTGGATTATACATCCAAAATGCATATTTAGCAAAGTACATAACCATGCAAGCACACAGGTTTAAGAAAAATTTATAAATAATAAGGATAGATATGACATAACAGAAGAGCAACATGGGAAGGGAGTGAGGGGTAGTCATGGGTAATACGGAACAGGACAAACAGGGCAGATGTGGTGGACAGGATTTACAGTGAGTCAGTGACTAATATGGGGTGATGCCACAGGGTGGTGGGCACCAGGGTCGGGGTCAATTCCATTTAGATTCAGCCAATTCGGTTCACTTCATGAATAGACTGAATGGAAATGAAATTGTCCCCAACCCTGGTGGCCCGTGCAGTAGTCACTCACATTAGAAGATCTTTCGGGGTAGACTCCAGCGCGCAGGAGAGAAGCCCTCCAACTGTCCACCTCATCCTGAGTGTCACAGGCCAGCTCCAGGAAACGGTTGTCCTTGTACACATTCCTGTTGGACCACAACACAGGGGAGGGGAGGAGGAAGTTAGTTACACTGACCTTAGGGGTCAAGGCAGGGGGTGGCAGGCCCATCTAGTTAAATAAAGCCTAGGAAGAGAAGAAGCCCACCAGACTCTTGGGTTTCTGTCTTCCTGTACAATCTGTATTATTATTATTAGAAGTAGTGGTACTAAAGTAGGAATATTTAAAGTAAAAGTACACTCTTAGAAAAAAAGGTGCCATCTAGAACCTAAAAGGGTTATTCGGCTGTCCCCATAGGTGAACCCTTTGAATAACCATTTTTGGTTCCAGGTAGAACCCTTATGGGTTTCACAGAGGGTTCTACCTGGAAACAAACAGGGTTCTACATGGAACCAAAAAGGGTCCCCTATGGGCACAGCCGAAGAACCCTTTTGGAACCCTTTTTTTGAAGAGTGTAGCGCTACAATATTAAAAGTAACTTTATTAGGATGTGTCTGTCTGGTTCCAAACCTCTGCTCTGTGTTGAAGATGGCGAAGGCGTGCTTGCTGGACATAAAGCCTTTTTCCACGTCGCGCACCTTCAGGTTGTCCAGAGGGAGCATGTATTTCTTCTCCTTCTCCTGAGAAACACAAACAGAAAGGAAGAAACCATCAGGTTTGACAATGTAAACAAGCAAATGCAAAGAACCATGCCAGGGAAATGCATACTTCTTTTCTGATTGCTGTCTGATCTCTGTGTGTCAAATTATGTATATTTTTCAGTTAGATTTGTAATCAAGAGGTTGGCTTAGTTGGGCGATGATCCAGGGAGAAAGAGAGAGAAGGGGAATGTGGAGACAAGGGTAAGGAGAGGAGGAAGTTATGGGGAGTGCAGGGGAGAGGAGAGAGGGTGGGGGAGCACAGAGGGGGAGATAGAGGGGAGCTGGAAGAAGGGAGGAAGAATGAGAGTGGGAGGTAGAGCGGGGGAGGAGTGGGAGGGTGAGAGAGAGAAAGAGAAAGAGAGAGAGCCTACATGTGGAAGTCATTAGTGTGTTGGTCAAGACACAGTCGTTCTCCACGGTACGTTTGTAAAGGAGGGGGAGCTGGGGCTGGAGGAAACCTTCTGGCTATGGGAAGGGGAGCTGGGGCTGGAGGACACCTTCTGGCTATGGGAAGGGGAGCTGGGGCTGGAGGACACCTTCTGGCTATGGGAAGGGGAGCTGGGGCTGGAGGAAACCTTCTGGCTATGGGAAGGGGAGCTGGGGCTGAGGACCTTCTGGCTATGGGAAGGCTGGGGACACCTTCTGGCTATGGGAAGGGGAGCTGGGGCTGGAGGACACCTTCTGGCTATGGGAGGGGGAGCTGGGGCTGGAGGACACCTTCTGGCTATGGGAGGGGGAGCTGGGGCTGGAGGAAACCGTCTGGCTACAGGGGGGAAGCTGGGGCTGGAGGAAACCTTCTGGCTACGGAAGGGGGAGCTGAGGCTGGAGGAAACCTTCTGGCTACAGGAGGAGAAGCTGGGGCTGGAGGAAACCTTCTGGCTATGGGAGGGGGAGCTGGGGCTAGAGGAAACCTTCTGGCTACGGAAGGGGGAGCTGGGGCTGGAGGAAACCTTCTGGCTATGGGAGGGGGAGCTGGGGCTGGAGGATACATTCTGGCTACAGGAGGGTTGGCTGAAGCTGGAGGAAACCTTCTGGTTACGGAAGGGGGAGCTGGGGCTGGAGGAAAACCTTTGGACTACGGAAAGACAGATTTAGAGAAATACAGGGGATTCGGGGGACTCTCTGCAGTGTGCATGTGAACACATGGACGTCAGAAGAAGCAGAGGGCTGCTTGTTTTAAAGGTGGGTGCAACGAGTCAAGATGGAGAGTAAAAAGTAATGTAAAATTCTCCATCACACACTCCATCCATCCATCTCTCCATCCTCACCATCTCAATTCTTCACTCTCACATTCTCTCTCTTTCTCTCTCTCTCTCTCTCTCTCTCTCTCTCTCTCTCTCTCTCTCTCTCTCTCTCTCTCTCTCTCTCTCTCTCTCTCTCTCTCTCTCTCTCTCTCTCTCTCTCTCTCTCTCTCTCTCTCTATTAACCCTCCCCCTCTTATTTCTTCAATATTTTTTCCTTCCATTCCAGAGGGGCCCACTTCCTGCCTGATTTGTCGGGTAGCGAGAGAGAGAGAGAGGGATAGAGAGAGAGGGAGAGAAAAGGAGAGAGGAAGAGGGGGAGAGATTAAATGACAGCCTGGCGTTAAGACTTAACATCTGCTACCGCTTAACAGTACAGAGAGACAGAGAGAAGGAGGGAGGGAGGGAAGGAGAGAAGGAGAGGAGGGAAGGAGGGAAGGAGAGAAGGAGAGAAGTGAAGGAGGGAAGGAGAGAAGGAGAGAAGGAGAGAAGGAGAGAAGGAGGGAAGGATGGAGGGAGGGAAGGAGGGAAGGAGGAAAGGAGAGAAGGAGAGAAGGAGGGAAGGGAAGAACTTCCAGAGTGAAGTTAAGAAAGAGAGGGAGACCTGAAGAAGAAACAAAACAAAGGATTTAGAAAAGTGGTACAACAGAGGTGCCCAGATCTGACCCCCTGCAGAGCGATGGTAGGGTATTACTAGACAAAATAAGGGGAGTAGAAAACAAGAAATGAAAAATACACTTTGCAGACCTCTCTAGGTTGTATTCTCCCAAGGGGTCACTCCAACCCATATATGGCCACATGGGTCCCACCCTCTTCCTCCATCTCTCTCACTCTATTTCCCTCCCTTTCTCTTTCCCTCTCTCTTTTTCGTAATATCCCCTCCCTGAGTGCTCAGCCAGTCTGTCCCGGTCGGTCATCTGAGTGAATGTGCCACGTCAAGCCTGGATACATTGCCTGGCATGGCCCAAACGGACCGCGAGGGGAGCGACACACAAAAACACAATAAACAAACAACCAAACGACAGAGAGGGGGAGAAGAGGCGACGCAGACGGGTGAAAAGAAAACAGTGGTTATGGGGGTTCGGGAGGGAGATCGCTACCGCTTGATGCCAAAATGGAGGAGGATGAGGGAGGAAGGCAAAGAGCAGCGACCATGCAGCCCTACTGCCTATGGAATGGCAGAGAGTCAGTGTCTGAGGGGCCTGACACTCTGAGTCTGTCTGTCCGGCTCCGTCCTCCCAGTGTTCAGACTACCTGTTCATTGTCATACTGGTGTACAGTAGTCTGCACATTGGTTAGACTGGGCAGGGAAGCACTTCTCTTCTCTTTGTGGAAACATTGGCTTTCAAGGAGTGGGTTTGATTAGCCACACTCCACCATCGACCATCTTCCAATACTGATTGCTCGTCTCTATGATTAGTCCTCTTTATTCTGTGTGTGTTGGGTATCGGTTCTCACTAGGTCATCCTAGTTGTACTTTGTGACTGTTCTAACTGCATTTTTAAGACTTATTTTATTTATGCAACACATTTTTTTTTTCATAGTCAGGTCTAGACCAATGTGTTGTTATGTCCTTGGAACAGTCTTTCTGCTAAATGTACAGTACAACAGCAATAGAAATGTGTAGGCTCCTTTGCACAAAGAATTCAGCCCTGATTGGCTCTGGTGCAGTAGAGGGAGGAGCAGCAGCGGCTCCATAGAATCAGACACAGAACAGTGGTCAATCCATCCATTAACTCCTGCTTCAAATACAAACACATACTTCTAGTATTTCATTGGGGTTGGGTTGGGCGGTTACAGTAACTATGTTGCCTAAATATACAGTCAAACTCATAAAGATAAAATATAATACTATAGAATTTAATTCTGTGATGAAACTATTGTGTGGAAGATGATCTTCATAATGCCCAGTGTGTGCAAGCAGCAATCAGCAAATAATATGATTTCACTGATGATATAATAAAGCAACTAGGGGAGAGGCCTAGTGGTTTGGTAGTAGAGAGGATGTATAGGAATCAGTGGTTTTGTTGGGGTAAAGTACCGTATTAGGGGTTGTATACTGTATAGGGATTGGAATTAGTGATGGGTGTAGTATGCTTGCTAGGATTAGCAATGGTGTTGGGAATGCTTTTACTGTACTATTAGGGTGGTATTTTAGAGGCTGTGGGTCGGTATTGCTGATAGATGGTTTGGATAATGAAGGGGTATTAGGTTCAGAAACAGAGAGGGAGGAATATTGTAATTTAATAGGGGATTTCTCCCCACTGAATCATTGGAGGCTGATGTTTGGATTAAAAACTTGCCAAGAATGTGTGCTGTTCCAGAGAAACTGCCAACTGCACCAAGAAAGAGAGGGGGGGGAGGAGCTAGAGAGTGTGTGTGTGTCAAATCAAAATCTAATCAAGTGTGTGTGTGTGTGTGTGTGTGTATAGAATAAATATATAGTAAAACGCACAAGAAAAAGTAAAGAAATGCTTGGTTGAATGTCAGAACTGCTTGAGAGTCAATGCAACATGAGACATGTCTACGATCCATCCAGTTAAAGTCTAGACGTATTAATCATCAAATAATGCCTTTTAAAGCCAACACATAACCGTTTGTGTGTAGATGTGTGTGTTTGTATAGGTGTGTGAGTATGTGTGACCAGTGGTTTGATTTGGGATTGTTCCAATTGTGCAAAAGAAAACCAAATGCCTTAACTCCCAGCGGAGTTAAAGAGAGAGGTGGAGAGAGAGAAAGAGAGACAGAAAGAAAAGATGGGGAAAAGTCAAAAACAGAAAGAGAGAGCGGGAAGAGGATATAAAATACTTTTGAGTCCTGTCCAGTGAATATTGCTGTGTATCGACCACATACTGTATATAGAGAGGATTAAACTATGTGGACTGCTTGTGATCCTATCAACTATGACCTATGTGATGTCATCTGCTGACCAGTGCATGGATTGGCTGACTCCGGGAGTTGCCGTGTGTCTGCCTGTCTACACTTGCTGTGCAGAACTTCCTGGAACCTGTACAGCAGGCACAGACAGGCAGACAGACACCAGCCCACCAAGCTATGATGGACGCAACATCCAGCCAATCAAGGAGCACCCTGCATCTCAAGGGGAGGGGAAACACCACTAAAGAGCCAATGGGGAACGACCATTGAGTTGTGATTCAGTGGGAAGTCAGAAGGTATGGTTTATAATATGTCCTCTACATAGATATCAAACAAAAGAGACTCTTCTGACATTGGAATTCAAATATGTATATTCTACCATTTGTTTACCCTGCCCTCCCTTCTGCCAGACATTAACCAGACAGGAGGGCTGTATTTGAGGGGAAATAGTGTTCCAATCTATCATCACCAGAAATCTAGCCATAAACTGCATCAAACTTACTGTGACTGACTACTGTACTAACCCACCCTGAAGAGGGTTGACTAACTCACCTCGTCATCCTTGAACCAGGACAGGCTCTCAGCAGTCAGGACAAACCAGTACTCCTTGGCCCCACCTTTAATGATGCTGATGTTGTTGATGGTCAGCCAGCCCTTACGGATGACCTGTAGAGAGAGCAGGGGGCAGAGGTTAGAGGTCAGGGGATGAGAGATGGGGCCATAGTGGCGGTGGGTGTTGTGATTGCCAGGAAGAAAGGTATGACAGGTTTAAAGGCACTGAACAGTTGTCACGTCCACACAGAAGCTTCACGTACTGTACCCCATCCTCCATTGATTACTTCAATCACATTCTGTCAAACCTGGCTTGCTAGGTTACTATACATAACCAAATCAATTTGTGCACAAATGTGATGTATGAATAATAAAATGCAATGAGAAAGTGTGTTGTGTGAGAACTCCAAGTTAATCGATTGTGTCAGTGTGTATCTTTGTGACTCAACCAGACCACAACTTGTGACTTAGTTCCTTTCGGTGACAGTCTCCTGGCACAACAAGGCACTAGGGTGACAGTCACAAACACAGGTCTGTGTCACAGTGTTAAGAAGTGGCTGTTGGGTTATTAGTGCTTCATTACATCCCCAAAACACACAATATTAGCATTATAGCATTAGTGCTACATCAGTGTTCATTGTGTTAAGTGTGTTAGCCAGCAGACACAACAAGCCAGAGGATTGAGTGATTATTAAGTTAGGTGTCTCGGACAGCATAGAACCACTAAGGGGGTTACCCAAAAAGTATATTTATAAAGTCTTATTTTTTTTTCAGTCCTGGCACGAATCAAATATTTTTTTAACACAATTTGTATTGGGAGGCTGATTGTGACAGGTAACCCCCTGTGGTCAAAGGGATGAGGGAGTGTCGTAATGTAAACTGTTGCTCTTACAATCAGGCCTGAGGCGGGAGGAGAGGAGGCCTGAAACAGGAAGGAACTGGGCCGTTAAAACACCATTACATAGGTACCATGTCTGGATACAACCTCACGACTGGAACCTGCCACACCTGGCTCAAATACATCAAGGCAAATACATTCTAATACTTGAGGTGTGGTTGATTTACTTTGAGTTTGTACTTTTGGGACTATTCCATTGGTTCCATTGTACAGCAGGCAAACTAAATCAACGCAGATCAAGTATTTAAAAGTATTTGACATATGTATTTTCCATAGCAGTTGAGTGGGTTCAAGTAAACTTACCTTGGCTTAAGCTAGAGATGTGGAAAAAGCTATAAACAGCAGAACACTCAAAGTGGCCACAAGAGGGAGCCACACTCAATGGTCAGTAGAGTAGAGTAAGTATTATTTATATATTTTTGGTATTTTATTAGGATCCCCATTAGCTACTGCTAAAGCAGGCAGCAGGCAAAGCCCAACCCTAACCCCAACGAGTGATACTCACCAACTAGACCAAACACACCCAAAACAGGGCAGCTCAGATTCTCACTAAGGGCTTGGGATGAAATGCATGGGGGCACCTTGATGATATAGAAGGGGTTCAAACACAGTAATGATGGTCAATAGAATGTAAAAACATCCATTTGGTTTGTACACACTGACATAATAATAAGTGTCACCATCCAACTGAAAAATACACACACAGGCTATCGAAAGCTCCCCCAAAATCAACATGAAATGCAAAAAACATGCGACACACAGGTAATAATGGATGTATAATGTACTGGAGTATACATACCGTGTGTGTACAAATGAATGATAAATAAAGAAACCAATAAGAGAGTCTGTGTCCCTATGGTCCTTCCTCCTCTATTGGCTGCAACCCACTGTGTGAGCCAGGCCACCATTGACCCTTTGCCCAAGTGTGTGTGTGTGTGTGTGTGTGTGTGTGTGTGTGTGTGTGTGTGTGTGTGTGTGTGTGTGTGTGTGTGTGTGTGTGTGTGTGTGTGTGTGTGTGTGTGTGTGTGGTATTTCAGAGCCTCCTCTATGTCTCACCTGGCTGACCTGGCTTGCAGCATTACTCTGCTTGTTACTCTGCTTGCTGCTTTGCTGTGCACTATGGAGGAGAGACAGAGAGAGACAGCAGAGGGACAGAGAGAGACAGCAGAGAGACAGCAGAGAGACAGCAGGGAGACAGCAGAGATGCAGCAGAGATACAGCAGAGAGACAGCAAAGAGACAGCAGAGAGACAGAAAGAGACAGCAGAGATACAGAGAGAGATAGCAGAGATACAGCAGAGAGACAGCAGAGAGACAGAAGAAAGACAGCAGAGAGACAGCAGAGAGACAGAGAGAGACAGCAGAGAGACAACAGAGAGACAGAGAGAGACAGCAGAGAGACAGCAGAGAGACAGCAGAGAGACAGCAGAGAGACAACAGAGAGACAGAGAGAGACAGCAGAGAGACAGCAGAGAGACAGCAGAGAGACAGAGAGAGATAGCAGAGATACAGCAGAGACAGCAGAGAGACAGAAAAGAGACAGAGAGAGACAGCAGAGAGACAGCAGAAAGACAGAGAGATAGCAGAGATACAGCAGAGAGACAGCAGAGAGACAGAGAGAGACAGCAGAGAGACAGCAGAGACATGGAGAGACAGAAAGAGACAGCAGAGAGACAGAGAGATACAGAGAGATACAGAGAGATACAGAGAGATACAGAGAGACAGCAGAGAGACAGAGAGAGACAGCAGAGAGACAGAGAGAGACAGCAGAGAGACAGCAGAGAGACAGCAGAGAGACAGCAGAGAGACAGCAGAGAGACAGCAGAGAGACAGAGAGAGACAGAGAGAGACAGCAGAGAGACAGCAGATAGACAGCAGAGAGACAGAGAGAGACAGAGAGAGACAGCAGAGAGACAGCAGAGAGACATAGAGAGACAGAGAGAGATAGACAGCAGAGAGACAGCAGAGAGACAGCGGAGAGAAAGCAGAGAGACAACAGGGAGACAGCAGAGATGCAGCAGAGATACAGCAGAGAGACAGCAAAGAGACAGCAGAGAGACAGAAAGAGACAGCAGAGATACAGAGAGAGATAGCAGAGATACAGCAGAGAGACAGCAGAGAGACATAGAGAGACA
>NC_059212.1:51352329-51439829 GCF_020615455.1 Coregonus clupeaformis | reverse complement strand
AAACACACAGACGGACAGGGTGAAACCACTTCAATATAACCTGGCAACACGCAGATGGACAGGGTGAAACCACTTCAATATAACCTGGCAACACGCAGATGGACAGGGTGAAACCACTTCAATATAACCTGGCAACGCACGCAGACGGACAGGGTGAAACCACTCCAATATAACCTGGCAACGCACACAGACGGACAGGGTGAAACCACTTCAATATAACCTGGCAACACGCAGATGGACAGGGTGAAACCACTTCAATATAACCTGACAACACACAGATGGACAGGGTGAAACCACTTCAATATAACCTGGCAACACGCAGATGGACAGGGTGAAACCACTTCAATATAACCTGGCAACACGCAGATGGACAGGGTGAAACCACTCCAATATAACCTGGCAACGCACACAGACGGACAGGGTGAAACCACTCCAATATAACCTGGCAACACACAGATGGACAGGGTGAAACCACTCCAATATAACCTGGCAACACGCAGATGGACAGGGTGAAACCACTTCAATATAACCTGGCAACACGCAGATGGACAGGGTGAAACCACTTCAATATAACCTGGCAACACGCAGATGGACAGGGTGAAACCACTCCAATATAACCTGGCAACGCACACAGACGGACAGGGTGAAACCACTCCAATATAACCTGGCAACACACAGATGGACAGGGTGAAACCACTCCAATATAACCTGGAAACACACAGATGGACAGGGTGAAACCACTCCAATATAACCTGGAAACACACAGATGGACAGGGTGAAACCACTCCAATATAACCTGGCAACACACAGATGGACAGGGTGAAACCACTCCAATATAACCTGGCAACACACAGATGGACAGGGTGAAACCACTCCAATATAACCTGGCAACACACAGATGGACAGGGTGAAACCACTCCAATATAACCTGGAAACACACAGACGGACAGGGTGAAACCACTCCAATATAACCTGGCAACACACAGACGGACAGGGTGAAACCACTTCAAAAAACCTGGCAACACACAGATGGACAGGGTGAAACCACTCCAATATAACCTGGCAACACACAGATGGACAGGGTGAAACCACTCCAATATAACCTGGCAACACACAGATGGACAGGGTGAAACCACTCCAATATAACCTGGCAACACACAGATGGACAGGGTGAAACCACTCCAATATAACCTGGCAACACACACAGACAGACGGGATGATGGAAAAGACATGACTGAGAACACAAGAAAATGGGACCAAAATGTAAGACGAGTGCAGAGGATAGAACAGAAAAGCTGATACCAAAGGTGACTGAAGTAGATCGGTGGACATAGAAATGGAGAAAGAGGGACAAAGAAAAAGAGAGATTGGTAGAAAGAGAGCGAAAGAGTGAGTAAGAGACAGAGAGACAAAGATGTCCCACCTCTCCTTAGGGGCAGCAGTTTGTTCTCCAGGACCTCCCTGGCGTCTGTTCCCTCATCCATCAGGTCCAGCTTGGTGATCACTCCTATGGTCCGCTGGCCTGGGGTCAGAGGTCAAAGGGTAAGGGGCCAAGCCAGAAGAAGTCAGTCACAACACAAAGGCCACGTTCATGGCTGACTTCATTGCAGATGCCTGCGAGATCTCACAACGCCTGGATAGGTGTTTAAAATATCAGCTAACCCCATAATATGATATAGCAATCTGATCAACATCTTACCCTGGGGGTCAACATCTTTGGCCAGTTTGAGGGCGTCTGAGTTGGCCAGGTCAGAGTTGGCTGGGGTGACAGCGAGGATGAGACAGCTCTCCCTACAGATGAACTGCATGATCATGTCTCTGATCTGCTGCTCAATGTCCACCGGCTGGTCCCCCACTGGCACCTTGGTGATACCTGGCAGGTCGATCAGGGTCAGGTTCAGCACTACAGGCAGGGGGAAAGGAGAGAGGAGGACCCATCTTATAGTGAATATCACCGAACACACAGTAGAGAGGGAGAGCACAGAGATATAATTGCAGAGAGAGAGAGAGAGAGAGAGAGAGAGAGA
The DNA here is from genome assembly GCF_020615455.1 of Coregonus clupeaformis. NCBI lineage: Eukaryota > Metazoa > Chordata > Actinopteri > Salmoniformes > Salmonidae > Coregonus > Coregonus clupeaformis. The sequence goes on along the minus strand of NC_059212.1, from coordinate 51,437,802 downwards.
GAGAGAGAGAGAGAGAGAGAGAGAGAGAGAGAGAGAGAGAGAGAGAGAGAGAGAGAGAGAGAGAGAGCAAATGAGGGGGAGGGAGAGAAAGTAAGAGAGGGAAAGAGGGTAGATGAGGGGTTATGTATGTCTACCATGTGGGGAGTAGACACGCAGGTTGATGGGGACGGGAGAGATGCCCTTATTGGCCCCAGTAATGCGGTCAGTCTCCGCCTCAATCTCTTGGCGAACCTCATCGAAGTCTGTGAATTTCTTCCCTTTGCAGTGTAAGAACTCTGCCCATTCTGTGAAGATAGATGCAGATAGGTGTGTGTGTGTGTGTGTGTGTGTGTGTTTGTGTGTGTGTGTGTGTGTATGTATGTACAGTACCAGTCAGAAGTTTGGACACACCTACTCATTCAAGGGTTTTTCATTATTTTTTACTATTTTCTACATTGTAGAATAATAGTGAAGACATCAAAACTATGAAATAACACATATGTAATCATGTAGTAACCAAAAAAGTGTTAAACAAATCAAAATATATTTTATATTTGAGATTCTTCAAATAGCCACCCTTTGCCTTGATGACAGCTTTGCACAATCTTGGCATTCTCTCAACCAGCTTCATGAGTTAGTCACCTGGAATGCATTTCAATTAACAGGTGTGCCTTCTTAAAAGTTAATTTATGGAATTGATTTCCTTCTTAATGCGTTTGAGCCAATTAGTTGTGTTGTGACAAGTAGGGAGGGGGGGGGGGTTATACAGAAGATAGCCCTATTTGGTAAAAGACCAAGTCCATATTATGGCAAGAACAGCTCAATTAAGCTAAGAGAAACGACAGTCCATCATTACTTTAAGACATGAAGGTCAGTCAATACGGAACATTTCAAGAACATTGAAAGTTTCTTCAAGTGCAGTCGCAAAAACCATCAAGTGCTATGATGAAACTGGCTCTCATGAGGACTGCCACAGGAAAGGAAGACCCAGAGTTACCTCTGCTGCAGAGGATAAGTTCATTAGAGTTACCAGCCTCAGAAATGGCAGCCCAAATAAATGCTTCACAGAGTTCAAGTAACAGACACATCTCAACATCAACTGTTCAGAGGGGACTGTGTGAATCAGGCCTTCATGGTCAAATTGCTGCAAAGAAACCACTACTAAAGGACACCAATAAGAAGAAGAGACCTGCTTGTCATTAGACTGGTGGAAATGTGTCCTTTGGTCTGAAGTCCAAATTTGAGATTTTTGGTTCAAACCGCTGTGTCTTTGTGAGACGCGGTGTGGGTGAATGGATGATCTCTGCATGTGTATTTCCCACCGTAAAGCATGGAGGAGGAGGTGTTATGGTGTGGGGGTGCTTTGCTGGTGACACTGTCTGTGATTTATTTAGAATTCAAGGCACACTTAACCAGCATGGCTACCACAGCATTCTGCAGTGAATGGGCTTAGTGGGACTATCATTTGTTTTTCAATAGGACAATGACCCAACACACCTCCAGGCTGTGTAAGGGCTATTTTACCAAGAAGGAGAGTGATGGAGTGCTGCATCAGATGACCTGGCCTCCACAATCCCCTGACCTCAACCCAATTGAGATGGTTTGGGATGAGTCGGACGGCAGAGTGAAGGAAAAGCAGCCAACAAGTGCTCAGCATATGTGGGAACTCCTTCAAGACTGTTGGAAAAGCATTCCAGGTGAAGCTGGTTAAGAGAATGCCAAGAGTGTGCAAAGCTGTCACCAAGGCAAAGGGTGGCTATTTGAAGATCTCAAATTTAAAATGTATTTTGATTTGTTTAACACTTTTTTGGTTACTATATGATTTCATATGTGTTATTTCATAGTTTTGATGTCTTCACTATTATTCTACAATGTAGAGAATAGTAAAAATAAAGAAAAACCCTTGAATGAGTAGGTGTGTCCAAACCTTTGACTGGTAGTGTATGTACAGTATGTATGTATGAATGTATGTGTGTGTGTTACCTGCATTGGCGCTGATGAGCTGCAGGACAAGGGGCCTGCGGGTGACGATCCCAGAGCCTCTGGGCAGGAAGTCCCTGCAGACAGACAGCCAATCAAGACAGTTATACAGAGAGACAGCTAGGGCTGTGATGATTATGGACGTTTGGGAAACGATTAATTATCATGCAAATAGCCTCGGTTATTGTCATAATTGTCATTTTTGTTTTAAAATGTTTTAAGCTTGTAATGCATCATAATGCATCTTTGAAAATTAGCTACAACATACCTAATGAATACAACACAGCTTTGGTGACACCCCTGTCTCAAAAACGAATGGTTCTGACCATTTGGAACTGTTGGAAATGAAGCTTCTCCTCCCGACCATGCTGTTCTGCTCGTAAAATGATTCCCAACTTTACCCACGTTATATAAAAATGAAAAACTGCTATAGGGTAAACTATATCTATTTGAATATAAAGTTGGATCCCGCCTACTCCTAAAATGAATATTAAGATGATTATGACAATAATGTTTTTTTGTTCACAGTTATTGTCCATAATTGTATGTTACATGATTATACGATAATTGTGCCAACCCTAGAGACAGCCAATCTGGACAGCTACACAGAGGGACAGCCAATCAGGACAGTTACACAGAGGGACAGACAATCAGGAAAGTTACAAAGAGAGGAGGTGAGTTTAAATTTAACCTTGTGAATGTGACAATAAGATGGTGTCTGGCTATGGGAGACTAGGTTAAAGGTGACAGTACTGTGGGAGACTGAGGCCTTGTGAACCCTAGGCCAACCACCAACAGACACTAACTGCCATGATGTAAAATGACTCACACATACTGAACACACACAACCAACCACATAACGTAGAATGAATTAAATCACACAGCACACAACCAAAGAGAGTCTCTTCTTTGTTAATGACAGAGGAAGAGATTGATAACATCAATAGAAAAATATGTTGATCTGAAAATGTCATCAGGCTCTTTGGTCAATCCAACTGATTATACAGTCCAGTTTACCCTCTGAGCCACCTGAATACAACCTGATTCGCTTAGCTGATGCTGATTAAATAAAATAGTTAATGCACAAGAGGTCAACATGAACAGCTTGCAAAGCAGCAGGTAGCAGAGCAATCATTTAATGTTTTTTTTATCGCTTTGGTGCCATTTTCATAAGTATGTGGTACATTTTCACAACTCTTAGTACAAAACTCAAAACAGATCATCGAAAAGGCAGTTGTTTCAAAGCTCTAACCACATTTTCAATTGACTAAGTACAACACACAAAATCATAGTCTCTTTTTCACCAAACTTAATCAGTGTTTCATCTAGAAATACAGGGCCTTCGGAAAGTATTCAGACCCCTTGACTTTTTCCACATTTTGTTACGTTACAGCCTTATTCTAAAATTGATTAAATAAAAAAATTTCCTCAGCAATCCACACACAATACCCCATAATGACAAAGCAAAAACGTATTTACATAAGTATTTTGCTACCCTTTGCTATGAGACTCGAAGTTGAGCTCTGGTGCATCCTGTTTCCATTGATCATCCTTGATGATCATTGGACATGATTTGGAAAGGCACACAACTGTCTATATAAGGTCCCACCATTGACAGTGCATGTCAGAGCAAAAACCAAACCATGAGGCCGAAGCAATTGTCCGTATAGCTCCGAGACAGGATTGTGTCGAGGCACAGATCTGGGGAAGGGTACGAAAACATTTCTGCAGCATTGAAGGTCCCCAAGAACACAGTTGGCGCCATCATTCTTAAATGGAAGAAGTGTGGAACTGATAAAGAAATGTGTGAGTAAGATATGACAAAAATGTCACACCCTCAGTTAAACTAATAATGTATGACTAATTAGTAGACTAGAGCTTAGAGAGTTAATCAAATGTGTTTATATCCCAGCAACAGAGTATTTGTGTTTTGTAATTAGGCAAGCAGAAGTGCAAAACGATTGAAACCAATAACAGGAGACTGGTTCCAAAAACACACAGGGAAAGGGGAGTGAAAAGGCTTGCAGGATATTGTGAGGACAGCGATAACTAAAAAAATGCAGCCTACCCGAGCAAGGAGTAGACTATGATAAGAACATGTGTGTGTGTGTGTGTGTGTGTGTGTGTGTGTGTGTGTGTGTGTGTGTGTGTGTGTGTGTGTGTGTGTGACCTGATGGTCAGGAGAGCAGAGGAAAATCACATGAGCTAAACCCAGGTGTGAGCTTACAAGATGTGTACGGTGGAAAAATACAGCCCGCCTAAAGCGGGGTGGGGTTTTTCCTCTGACGTGTGTATAAAAAGATTGTACAACCATTTTGTTGCAGAGCGCTCTCAATGAATAAAGGCTGACCATTGCAGGATTGGGTCTTTGTTTAATTAAAATCTGGGAATTATTCAAAGATTTAAGAAGAGTTTGACATCAACCATTGAGATAACAAAATTCTCGTGACAGCTTGATCCTTCGAGCCGGATATCAATATCCGTCTTCTGTCATTCCGGGGAACACCGAAAACCGTGCACGGGCGGATGATACATCCGTATAGACAAAGACCTGCCCTCTGAGATTGGGGGTTCAAATACAGGCCGGTGACAACCTGGAAACGACAGAAACTGTGACGATAAATTCAATATATGCTGGTCAACTACGATATGTGTTTGGTGTTACTTGTAGCCTACTTAGAAAGGACAGTTGCCTAGATCTGCTGTATTCTAAAAAATGACGGATTGGGGGGTTTTTCATAAGAGGTGGCTATAATTTTAGTTGATAACAGAGGTAATAGGATGTAGTTTACAATGCCTAGAGAAGCGAATGTCTTATATTCATGGAAAGTGAAGTAAGGGAACTCAGAAAGGATTATTAAACAAACACTAAGAATAATGAAGCAGTGTTGGAAGGAAGCAGAGTATGTAAGATAACATTGACTGACTGGTCTAATTGATAAGTTTATATGAAAGAGATTGTCCTAGCACCACATAGCGGTTAGTATAACAGAGTAGTTTAAGTGCATCTCTGGGAATAGATGTTTTGTTTGTTTTGACTATAACAAAAAAATAATTGGTTATCTGTTAAAGTAATGTTAGATGGAAAGACAGCGGTAGAGGATAGAGATTGTACAGGATTTCCTGTGTTAAAAAAAGGTAATAGAAATTGGGTGATGAGAAATGTTGAATTGCATTGTTTAAGCAAGAATGGTATTAAATTCATGCTTTCTAGTTATGGGTATGCAAGTTGTATTCGTTTTTGGTGGTGTGTGGATAGAATTTACTAATGCCAGGATTTAGTAAATGAAGCAGAGGGTAATGTGAAGCGGATGTCTGAATAGTTTGTTTATACAACAGTGAGTTATGCAGACAGTTCACGTTGAACAATGGGAGATCGTTTTTACTATTAGGCTGATGGCGTAGTAAACATTTTTTGTAGGTTCTGGATTTATTAAACAATAGGTTTATATTTTAATAAATTAATGCAACAGGTTTAAATCAGTAGATTACCGGAAAGTGGTTATGGGTTTGTTATTTATAGGTTTAGTGAATGTAATAAAACGTGGAGTTATCCGATGTGTTCTGAGGGGGAGTTTTTTTTTTTTTTTCCCAGGATTGAGGGAAATCCCCTACAGTATATGTTAAGGGACAGTAGGAGACAACGTATCAAACATTTTTTTTAAATAGATGCCTGGGAACAAAATATCACTGCTTACTTACACGAAGTAAGGGATTATATTGGCAAATGAGTGAAATATGACATTAAGAAGGGTGACAGGAAGAATATACGGGGAAACATATATTTCCTATGTTCTTGATTACATTTTGCATTTTGGTCATTTAGCGGACGCTATTGTCCGGAGCGACTTACAGTTAGTGAGTGCATACATTTTCATACTGTAAAGAAGACAGGATAAAGAATTGAACATGTGGAAAAAAGAAAGAGCAATCCTACGAGATAATGTCTGGCATAAAGAAAAATTATTAATTTGATTAAAGTCACCGTTTTGATATGCAGAAATATTGACACATGGGTAAAGTCATGTGTCAATAGGGGGGATGGTAGAGCAGGTTAGGAAAAACTTTGGTAGAGCAGGAACAGGTTAGGAAACACTTAGGAAACACTTGGCCTATGGTATAACAAACTACTAAAAAAAATTGTTTTGTTACAGATGTGTCATCTGTGCACAGAATAATCACCAAGGTAGAGAGAGCACCCCAGGGGGAATATCCCCTGGCAAAATATCCAGTCCATCAATTGGAAATTGATTTTATAGAGTTATCACGGAGTGAAGGGAAGAAATTGGGTACAATGCCTACCAATAGTGTTGATCACCATTAGAGTAACCCCAGATAAAGATGGGTTATCCCCCTTCGAGAAGGTATTTGGGAGACCATACAGAATGCCCAAGTTAGGTAGACTAGAACAGGCAGACATAGAGGCAGAAGACACATTGGCAGAACATATGAGGAGACTGTTCGTTAACCAAATCCGTTGTCAAAGATTTTGTGTCCCACAGGAGAACTAAAGGAGAAGGTAACCCACTCTATCCAACCAGGTGACTGGGTGTGGATCCAATCCTTAAAGAAGAAAGACTGGAAGCAGCCCCGCTGGGAGGGACCATACCAAGTCCTATTGGTAACTGCCTTCGCTGTAAGAATAGCTGAGAGAGCCACTTGGGTCCACGTTACCCACTGCAAAAAGGTACGCCCACATACCAGCACCGTTGAACACACACAGAGTTAAAGAGAAGAACTGACCCACTAGGGTTCGGGGGTAAACTCTGTTAACAAAGAAACCCTTCCCTGACCTTTCATCACTGTGGGGTGTTCCTAGAGGTGTGGGTATGGGGAAGTACCAGGCAGGTGGGTCAGGGACAGGATTGGGATGGTGGTTTTGGGGATTTTGGGGGACTCTGAGCTGCATCATCGTGTTAACCATATTATGGATTTATCCAGGTCAACCTAAACAGGTAAATGATGAACAAAATAATACCAAGGCACTGATTCGATCTCGTAGAAATACTGAAACCAAGAAAGACTATTGGGGAAAGGATTATTTTATAGTTAAAGTCAGGTTAGGACAAGATGGGGGATTCAAAGTACCATTCGACTTCTCCCATGAAGAGTTAGGAGGTTTTGGGGGCATTGGTAAGAGGGGGGCGTGTACAAGAAAGTAAGGTCCTAGAAGGTATGGTAAATACATTTGCACTGGGGATAGCATATGTCCTTGGGCAAAGGTGTTTAAACATACCTGGGGAACATACTATGAGAATGGGATGGACGCAGCACACCGATGGGGAATTAAACAAACCCATGATAAATGTAAAACGGAACTGGTGATAACGGTAAAGTCAATTATGCAAGATGACATAGCAAGGAACTATTGGGTCTGTGTTGATGATGTCGGGGCAAATACATGTGTGAGGCTCATTTTTCAGGAGAGAAATTAATCTTCCACCACTGGGACAGAACAGCAGGTAGATCCAATGTTATCACCAGAGGTATAAAAAAAACACCCTTTGGAAGGCCCTCAGAAGGAATCGTAAATAGCACTAAACCAGCAAGGGTAGAACATTTCCTCATGCAGGAAATGAACCAAGGAGAAGTAGAAGGAATTTCAAAAGAGAACTTCTGGGTAAAGTGGATGAACTACACAGCTAGGCCGTTGGGTCAAAACTATGCCTGTTCAACAGGTAGGCCAACCCTTTTAACTGCACCTATGCCTCAGACCATGTTCTCTTGTGTGATAGATTTGGGATCAAACCAAACCTCACCTAATTGTTCTGATATTAAAATATCCGCTCTTAAAAAAGAGAATGTTAAGCCACCCCAATTCACCATGACCCCCGGAGATTATCAATGTTATAGACACCAAAGTAATGCGAATCGCAGATCAAATTGGAGAAGGGTTTACAACAACGTTTTTCTGGTGGGTTACAATTAATAAAAATGTTGACTGGATTAATTACATCTATTACAATCAACAAAGGTTCATTAATCAGACAAGGGATGCAGTAAAGGGAATCTCAGACCAACTATCCGCCACCTCACTCATGACCTGGCAGAATAGGTTGGCTCTCGATATGCTTTTAGCAGAGAAGGGCGGGATTTGCAAGATGGTGGGAGGTCGTTGTTGTACGTTTATCCCCAACAATACAGCCCCAGATGGTAAAGTAACTAGAGCACGGGCAGGTCTCACTGCATTGAGTGAAGAATGGGCTGAGAACAGGGGGGTGAATACATCATTGACTGGATGGGTTGATAACATGTTTGGAAAATGGAAAGCTATTGTTGCAACTATTCTGGGTGCAGCTATAGCTTGTATGGGTATGCTTGTTCTTTGTGGATGTTGTCTTATTCCCTGTGTCTGAGGATTGGTGAGCAAGGCATTGGAGAATGCAGTAGCCCAGCAGACAGAGAGCTATGGGCCCATCCCCTACTCAGACCGATTGAACGACGACCTATTTCCTCCCGCTCTAGTGGACGATGCAGAAGATTTTAACCCTGATAAACCTAAATTGGATGAGACAATTTTTGATGTTTAGTATACTATCTTTGTTTTTCAGCGGCAGGGAGACTAGTCAGGATTGAGGGAATGATGAACAGAGCAAAGTACAGAGAGATCCTTGATAAAAACCTGCTCCAGAGCGCTCAGGACCTCAGACTGGGGTGAAGGTTCACCTTCCAACAGGACAACAACCCTAAGCACACAGCCAAGACACTGCAGGAGTGGCTTTGGGACAAGTCTCTGAATGTCCTTGAGTGGCCCAGCCAGAGCCTGGACTTGAACCCGATCTAACATTTCTGGAGAGACCTGAAAATAGCTGTGCAGCTCTGTCCAACCTGACAGAGCTTGATTGGATCTGCAGAGAAGAATGGAAGAAATTCCCCAAATACAGGTGTGCCAAGCTTGTAGCATCATACCCAAGAAGACTCAATGCTGTAATCGCTGCCAAAGGTGCTTCAACAAAGTACTGAGGAAAGAGTCTGAATACTTACGCAAATTTAATATTTCATTTTTTCAACAACAAAAAAAATATTAGCAAAATGCATAGGAAATGTAGTCATTGACAAGGTTTGAAATAATTATTTTTAATAGAAATAATAATTGTGTCCTTCAAACTTTCCTTTCGTCAAATAATCCTCAATTTGCAGCAATTACAGCATTGCAAACCTTTGGCATTCTAGTTGTCAATTTGTTGAGGTAATCTGAAGAGATTTCACCCCATGCTTCCTGAAGCACCTCCCACAAGTTGGATTGGCTTGATGGGCACTTCTTACATATCATACGGTCAAGCTGCTCCCACAACAGCTCAATAGGTTTGAGATCCGGTGACTGTGCTGGCCACTCCATTATAGACAGAATACCAGCTGACTGCTTCGTCCCTAAATAGTTATTGCATAGTTTGGAGCTGTGCTTTGGGTCATTGTCCTGTTGTAGGAGGAAATTGGCTCCAATCAAGCGCCGTCCACAGGGTATGGCATGGCATTGCAAAATGGAGTGATAGCCTTCCTTCTTCAAGATCCCTTTTACCCTGTACAAATCTCCCACTTTACCACCACCAAAGCACCCCCAGACCATCACATTGCCTCCACCATTCTTGACAGATGGCATCAAGCACTCCTCCAGCATATTTTCGTTTGGTCTGCGTCTCACAAATGTTCTTCTTTGTGATCCGAACACCTCAAACTTCGATTCGTCTATCCATAACACTTTTTTCCAATTTTCCTCTGTCCAGTGTCTGTGTTCTTTTGCCCATCTTAATCTTTTATTTTTATTGGCCAGTCTGAGATATGGCTTTTTCTTTGCAACTCTGCCTAGAAGGTCAGCATCCCGGAGTCGCCTCTTGACTGTTGACGTTGAGACTGGTGTTTTGCGAGTAGTATTTAATGAAGCTGCCAGTTGAGGACCTGTGAGGCATATGTTTCTCAAACTAGACACTCTAATGTATTTGTCCTCTTGCTCAGTTGGCAACCGGGGCCTCCCACTCCTCTTTCTATTCTGGTTAGAGCCAGTTTGCGCTGTTCTGCGAAGGGAGTAGTACACAGCATTCTACGAGATCTTCAGTTTCTTGGCAATTTCTCGCATGGAATAGCCATAATTTCTCAGAACAAGAATAGACTGACGAGTTTCAGAAGAAAGTTATTTGTTTCTGGCCATTTTGATCCTGTAATCGAACCCACAATTGCTGATGCTCCAGATACTCAACTAGTCTCAAGAAGTTGTATTGCTTCTTTAATCAGCACAACAGTTTTCAGTTGTGCTAACATAATTGCAAAAGGGTTTTCTAATTATCAATTAGCCTTTCAAAATGATAAACTTGGATTAGGAAACACAACGTGCCATTGGAACACAGGACTGATGGTTGCTGATAATGGGCCTCTGTACGCCTATGTAGATACTCCATTAAAAATCAGCCGTTTCCAGCTACAATAGCCATTTACAACATTAACAATATCTACACTGTATTTCTGATCAATTTGATGTTATTGTAATGGACAAAAAACATTTTAATTTCTAAGTGACCCCAAACTTCTGAACAGTAGTGTATATACCCGAATGTACTACTATGATGATGACTATTATGATTTTACTTCAAAGTACTTTTTTAATCGACAAGATCAGAGATGTACTGTATGTAACAAATCCAATCAAAGTTTATTGGTCGCGTACACAGATTAGCAGATGTTACAGCAGGTGCATCAAAATGTTTGTGTTTCTAGCTCCTGAAGTGCAGTAATACAATATCAATACAATACGAATACGCAAATAATCCAGAAAGTCCAAAACAAGAAATAAATGCATTCCCTATACAGTAAACATGTATCCAAAATGAAGCTACAGTACTTTACTAAAATTGCATTGGCCAATACAGTACTGTAATACCGTAATATATGCCATTTACGTAGCAGACGCTGTTATCCAAAGTGACACACATTTTGGTATGTGACCCCAGTGGAAATCGAACCCACAACTCTGGCTAGTGCCATGCTCTTATGAACTAAGCCACATACAGGACCACTACAATACGCATAATACAATACTGTAAAATAAACACCAAACATGTTTGCTTATTTTTTTCTTTAAGCAATGGCTTTTTTCTGGCCACGCTTCCGTAAAGCCCAGGTCTGTGTAGTGTACGGCTTAAAGTGGTCCTATGGACAGATACTCCAATCTCCGCTGTGGCTTTGCAGCTCCTTCAGGGTTATCTTTGGTCTCTTTGTTGCCTCTCTGATTAATGCCCTCCTTGCCTGGTCCGTGAGTTTTGGTGGGCGGCCCTCTCTTGGCAGGTTTGTTGTGGTGCCATATTTTTCCATTTTTTAATAATGGATTTAATGGTGCTCCGTGGGATGTTCAAAGTTTCTGATATTTTTTTATAACCCAACCCTGATCTGTACTTCTCCACAACTTTGTCCCTGACCTGTTTGGAGAGCTCCTTGGTCTTCATGGTGCCGCTTGCTTGGTGGTGCCCCTTTCTTAGTGGTGTTGCAGACTCTAGGCCTTTCAGAACAGGTGTATATATACTGAGATCATGTGACAGATCATGTGACACTTAGATTGCACACAGACTTTATTTAACTAATTATGTGACTTCTGAAGGTAATTGGTTGCACCAGATCTTATTTAGGGGCTTCATAGCAAAGGGGGTGAATACATATGCACGCACCACTTTTCCGTTATTTATTTTGTATAATTTTTTGAAACAAGTAATTTTTTTCATTCCACTTCACCAAGTTGGACTATTTTGTGTATGTCAATTACATGAAATCAAAATCAAAATCAATTTAAATTACAGGTTGTAATGCAACAAAATAGGAAAAACGCCAAGGGGGATGAATACTTTTGCAAGGCACTGTACATACCAGTCTGCTACCAGACGAGAGAGAGATTGCGTGTGTGTGTGTGTTTGTGTGCGACCGTTGGCTCATGTGTTTGCATGCCACGTGTCTACATGTATGTTTAGGACACTTGTCATTTCTCATCACACAGTTGAACGCTACAATCCTGACGCGATTGAAACAACGGCTAGGCTAGATGAATATTGATCATGAGATCTCCCTCTATCTATGGACTAGCAGAAAAGATTAGTCAGAACCCTGCTGTCCATTCAGCAGCGGTGTGGGTGGTGTGGGGGAGCCAACCCTAGACAGCAGGACCATTACTCAGCTGGATCCCAGGTCTCAGGGGTGGCCGGCTGAGCTTTGACTGATGCTGCTGCTGACAACAACCCTGCACCTCATCTATCTGGACCTGGGTCGTATTTTCTAGGCACCAAACGGAAGAAACAAGAAACAGGGAGGGACTCCGTGATCTTGTCCAACAAGAAACACTATTTTATTTCCGTTGCAAAAGGTTTTGCACTAGTGAATACGACCCTGGAGATAGCAGAAATACCTTCTATACATAGCCTCAATTACCAGTCTTTACCATTCAGGTTTGTCTGTAAATATTTGTAGACATAGGTAATATTTCAGAAACAATTGTCTGACTTGTGAGACTACTCTATAACCTCTTCTGTCACTATCCAATGGTATCTGTTTTATGTACCAACCACATTCAATGGCCACACTGTGTCATAATGTACCAATTCATCCCACAGTGAACAAAATCAAATGGAAACTGTTCTTCACGATTGACAGTAGAACTGATTTGATTATATCAATGTAATAAGATGAGAGAAGAGTGTTGACAGGTATATGTACTGCATATCCAACAGTCATTTCATTACTTATTTTACAGACAATATAATTCACCCTCTGAGACACCCACATCCGAAATACCTTTAATCAACTACAATACAGAGAATATGTCTTATAATAATGTAGGTGCTTGTATCTGTCCTATATCACACATGTATTATACCCATGTGTGAATTGGAAATGTGTTTTTTGCATATCCCAATTCCCCCTGAGACACCCTCGGAGAGTGAGGTCATGGCCAGGGTCTGCCATTATCAACGGCGACCCTGGAGCAATCAGGGTTAAGTACCTTGCTCAAGGGCACACTGACAGATTTTTCACCACCTTGTCTATTTGGGGATTCAAACTAGCAACCTTTTGGTTACTGGCCCAACTCTCTTACCACTAGGCTACCTGTCACCCGCATTCATCTTGGGACAAATGATAATTGGTAATATAATACTCAACCAGATGATTCAGCCTTCATTCAATTCAATCTCACATTACAGTTTCATTCCATTCATTGGTAAATAGATGTCTTGAAATAAACCAAGAGGCAAAAGGATGGACACATAATTACTCTTCACCTAAAGATGCTTTCATCTACAGAGGTTTACATCATTCATTCACTCTGATGCAACAGCAGCCTATTAATCTCAGTTGTTTGACAGAAATTAGAATTGGTTACTCAGCTGTGTGACAACAGTGAGATAGGCAGTATTGATACAGTATATGCTGTAATGACTAGAAATCCTATTGAAACAAGGAGACCACAGCAGACATCTCAGATCTAAAGCAACCTTTATGCAGGTGGTGGGGAGGACATGTCATATTTCAACCCAATACTGTAGGCCTATAAACATTATAGATTTATAGCTTATAGATAGATATGTGTTTATGTAAAGTGATTGAAAGCAAATGCTGTCTCTGTTTAAATGGTAGGCCTAGGTCTACTGAAGAAATGTATATTTCAAGGACTGAAACAGGCTGGATGGGGCTGAAATCCCGAGGGTGTTGCGGTAACCCAAATACCGGCTCCCCATGTCATATAGCCTGCAATGGAATAGGAATGTGCGTTGAAAATAAGATGGAGACGAGCTCGAGCTTCTGGCTCAGAGATGATCGGTGGACGCCACAGCGCGTGCGTCCTCTGGGAAAACAAAACGTGACGGGATGGGACACGACTGAAGATAAATTGGCCGTGACAGGACACCCCCAAGGTTAACAGGAGATAAGATTATTTCTAGCCCTAGTATTAGTAATGAATTTGACGTGGTGTGCTTGGCTGCTGCTCGTTGAACCTACCTGCCAACGAAGTTCTCCAACACCGAGCTCTTGCCAGCGCTCTGTCCGCCGACTACCGCGATCTGTGGCAGGTCAAGATTGCAGCTCTGACCGATGCCGCTGAAAGCGTCCTGGAGTTTATTGACCAGCGGGATCAAATCCTCCATTCCTCGGTTACCCATGGTGCTAGCGGGCGGGAGGCGCTCAAGATGAGAGAGAAGGAAGAGAGAAGGAAGGGGGATGTGGTGATATATTTAGTCCAGGGCTACGGTGCTTGTTGATGTAGTGAAGTCATCTAGCCGCGCATTGCCCCGAGCCAAGCAAGGGTCGATTCGACTGAGGAGAGAGAGGGAAAGAGAGGCAGTCAGAGTAGGATTGCGCAGTTGCTTGCCTCTAACACCGCACACACAGCATTATTTTCAAGGGCATTTGGGGAATGAGGTCCTGTTAAAATCCGTCTCTAAAAGCCATCTATAAAACCGTGCAAATTTGTAGACATAATTCCATAGGTTACATGCATCAAGATGAAAAATAACCTACACCAAATGATACGCGTTGCATCGAATATATTTGCTTACAGGCAACACGTTAATAATAAATAAATCGACATCATTCATTCTATTCTTTATCTATAGCCATTTCTCATTTAGGCCTACCCTTTCTCAAGGATTCCTTGTCGTTTTTAATGTCGAGCGACCCGGTCGGTCGCTGTCCAGTGCTGAAACTGAACAACAGGCAGATCAAATCCAAGGTCCAGATCGAAACGCGATTATAGATTATTCAAGCAACGCCTCCTGCTGTAATTGAGCATCGGTTAAATGTTGATGTCCTGTGCTATAATGGTGTTTTGGTCGGGTCGTTATGCTCGGATGGAGTCAAAGCCTCATTCCGAACGAACCCAAATTCGCCTCTATAACGGATTAATCATATATTTTTATGCAACCGCGATAATTGCGAGGAGGTGCCGCGTTTGGTGTTCAGATTGACATATTAAGTGCCCAATGACAGCAGGGGAGCTGTAGTCGCGGCACACAAACGCGACGCAGTAGGCCTATAGGCAGGGCGCATACAGGTTAGGTATAACAAACCCGCCCCCCTTGTACATCGTGCCTTCTTGGCCGTCATGACTTACGGCTGCGCATCACCGCACTGAGCAGGATTGGATGCGCTCCTTCAGTCCCCTGCAGTGAAAGCAAAACTAAGATGTCGAATATTTGAATTTCAGGGACACTGTCACATTCATGCCCAACTCATCCCCCCTTTCCACCATGGCCTCTACTATCGTGTGTGAAAATGCATGATAGAAAGATGTATTTTGTTTAATGGCAAAGCGTTCTGTTCCATACCAGGTGTCTGGCCTGGTATGTGGTCACTACAGTCGTTGTGTAGCTAGGCTACTATAGTTGCCTATTTTAACCTCACCAGGCTAACATCTGTGTTAGATAAAAGCCATTCTGTTTCCTCCATTCATTATAACAATAGCCAAATCTTACATTTGACATGTTCATTAAACATCAGCATTAGAATCAGTGGCTAAATGTGATTTGGCATTAAGGCCTACTGTAGAGGTTGGTTTTACCTTGGTGAGGGTAGACATGGCACACTATAACAACAGGTTAACATTCCAAACACCTAAATAACTCTGCTACATGATGACCAGGTGTCCCATTCAAAATAATAATAAATAATAATATATTTAATTTGTATAGCGCTTTTCATTACGAAGTTACCTCAAAGCTCTACTGAGGAAAAAAAGAAAAATTATATTATATACAATAAAAACTACGTACATATAGAATCGAGGAAGGTAAAAATAGCAATAGTGGGCTAGGTGCTAAATACATTTTAGATTAGGACTAGGACTAATCTCTTGCATGGGGGCATCACTAGCCTATCATTTAGCTTATCATTTCCCTACACAGGAGGCGGCTACCAGCTACAGCACACAGAATGGTGGCGAATGCTGGTACACATGTTGCTGTGTTTCAGGTGTTCCACCAGAGGGCAGCGTTAATCCAGCTTCAACACTTGGCCTCATTTACCAAATCAAATCAAATCACATTTCATTTGTCACATGTGCCGAATACAACAGGTGTAGACCTTACTGTAAAATGCAGTTTACATTTAGTTCAAGAAATAGAGTTAAGAAAATATTTACTAAATAAAATAAACTAAAGTAAAAAATAAAAAGTAACACAATAAATGTACATAACAATAACGAGGCTATATACAGGGGGTACCGGTACCGAGTAAATGTGCGGGGGTATAGGTTAGTCGAGGTAGTTTGTACATGTAGGTTGGGGTAAAGTGCCTATGCATAGATACTAGGTGAAAAATCTGTCGATGTGCCCTTGAGCAAGGCACTTAACCCTAATTGCTCCTGTAAGTCGCTCTGGATAAGAGCGTCTGCTAAAAGACTAAAATGTAAAATGTAAATGTAATAATAAACAGTGAGTATCAGCAGTGTTAAAACAAGGGGGGGAGGGGTTCATGTAAATAGTCTGGGTGACCATTCGATTAATTGTTCAGCAGTCTTATAGCTTGGGGATAGAAGCTGTTAAGGAGCCTTTTGGACCTAGACTTGGCGCTCCGGTACCGCTTGCCATGCGGTAGCAGAGAGAACAGTCTATGACTTGGGTGACTGGAGTGTTTGACAAATGTTTGGGCCTTCCTCTGACACCACCTAGTATATACATTACCAGTCAAAGGTTTGGACATACCTACTCATTCAAGGGTTTTTCTTTATTTTTACTATTTTCTACATTGTAGAATAATAGTGATGACATCAAAACTATGAAATAACACATATGGAATAATATAGTAACCAAAAAAGTGTTAAACAAATCAAAATCTATTTTAGATTTTAGATTCTTCAAAGTAGTCACCCTTTGCCTTGATGACAGCTTTGCACACTGTTGGTATTATCTCAACCAGCTTCATGAGGTAGTCACCTGGAATGCATTTCAATTAACAGGTGTGCCTTGTTAAAAGTTAATTTGTGGAATTTCTTTCCTTCTTAATGCGTTTGAGACAATCAGTTGTGTTGTGACAAGAAAGAGGGGGTATACAGAAGATAGCCCTATTTGGTAAAAGACCAAGTCTATATTATGGCAAGAACAGCTCAAATAAAAGAGAATTGACAGTCCATCATTAATTTAAGACATGAAGGACAGTCAATCTGGAAAATTTCAAGAACTTTGAAAGTTTCTTCAAGTGCAGTCGCAAAAACCATCAAGCGCTATGATGAAACTGGCTCTTAAGATGACCGCCACAGGAAAGGAAGACCCAGAGTTACCTCTGCTGCAGAGGATACGTTCATTAGAGTTACCAGCCTCAGAAATTGCAGCCCAAAACAAAATGCTTCACAGAGTTCAAGTAACAGACACATCTCAACATCAACTGGTCAGAGGAGACTGTGTGAATCAGGCCTTCATGGTCGAATTGCTGCAAAGAAACCCCTACTAAAGGACATCAATAAGAAGAAGAGACTTGCTTGGGCCAAGCAACATGAGCAATGGACATGGTGGAATCTGATGAGTCCAAATTTGAGATTTGTGGTTCCAACCGCTGTGTCTTTTTGAGACGCAGAGTAGGTGAACGGATGATCTCTGCATGTGTGGTTCCCACCGTGAAGCATGGAGGAGGAGGTGTGATGGTGTGGGGGTGCTTTGCTGGTGACACTGTCTGTGATTTATTTAGAATTCAAGGCACACTTAACCAGCATGGCTACCACAGCATTCTGCAGCGATATGCCATCCCATCTGGTTTGCGCTTAGTGGGACTATCATTTGTTTTTCAACAGGTCAATGACCCAACACACCTCCAGGCTGTGTAAGGGCTATTTGACCAAGAAGGAGAGTGATGGAGTGCTGCATCAGATGACCTGGTCTCCACAATCACCTGACCTCAACCCAATTGAGATGGTTCGGGATGAGTTGGACAGCGGAGTGAAGGAAAAGCAGCCAAAAGTGCTCAGCATATGTGGGAACTCCTTCAAGACTGTTGGAAAAGCATTCCAGGTGAAGCTGGTTGAGAGAATGCCAAGAGTTTGCTAAGCTGTCATCAAGGCAAAGGGTAGCTACTTTGAAGAATCTCAAATATTAAATATATTTTGATTTGTTTAACACTTTTTTGGTTACTACATAATTCCATAAGTGTTCTTTCATAGTTTTGATGTCTTCACTATTATTTTACAATGTAGATAATAGTAAAAATAAAGAAAAAGCCTTGAATGAGTAGGTGTGTCCAAACCTTTGAATGGTACTATAGGTCCTTGATGGCAGGAAGCTTGGCCTCAGTGACGTATTGGGCCGTACGTACTACCCTCTGTAGCACCTTACGGTCGGATGCCGAGCAGTTTCCATACCAGGCGGTGATGCAGCCGGACAGGATGCTCTTGATGGTGCAGCTGTTTAACTTTTTGAGGATCTGGGGACCCATGCCAAATATTTTTAGGTTGGAAATGTCAGTGAAGACACAGGCCAGTTGGTCCGCGCATGCACTGAGTACATGCACTGGTAATCCGTCTGGCACCGTGGCCTTGTGAATGTTGACCTGTTTAAAGGTCTTGCTCACATCAAATTAGTGGATATGGCTATTTCCGCCACACCCGTTGCTGACAGGTGTATAAAATCAAGGACACAGCCATGCAATCTCCATAGACAAACATTGGCAATAGAATGGCCCGTACTGAAGAGCTCAGTGACTTTCAACGTGGCACCGTCATAGGATGCCACCTTTCCAACAAGTCAGTTCGTCAAATTTCTGCCCTGCTAGAGCTTCCCCGGTCAACTGTAAGTGCTGTTATTGTGAAGTGGAAATGTCTAGGAGCAACAATGGCTCAGCCACGAAGTGGTAGGCCACACAAGCTAATAGAACGGGACCGCCGAGTGCTGAAGCGTGTAGTGCGTAAAAATCGTCTGTCCTCAGTTGCAACACTCACTACCGAGTTCCAAACTGCCTCTGGAAGCAACATCAGCACACTAGCCTAAGATCACCATGCGCAATGCCAAGCGTCGGCTGGAGTGGTGTAAAGCTCGCTGCCATTGGAAATGTGTTCTCTGGAATGATTAATCATGCTTCACCATCTGGCAGTCCGACAGACGAATCTGGGTTTGGTGGATGCCAGGAGAATGCTACCTTCCCCAATGCATAGTGCCAACTGTAAAGTTAGGTGGAGGAGGAATAATGGTCTGGGGCTGTTTTTCATGGTTCAGCATACAATGACATTCTAGACATTTGGTGTGTCATCATAGTGGTCTCTGGCTTGTAATCAGACTCGCTCAGGCTGAACAAACTTACATTTGCACCTTTTTTCAATGCTGATTTGAATGTCATTGAGAAAACAGAATGGTGTCAAATACATTTTTCGCAAACATCCTTTCTGAATTTAAAAGTAATCCTAGAAGTAATTATCTAGTTTTTCAAAAGTATCTATAATCTGATTACAATATTTTTGCTGGTAACGGAATGGATTACAGTTACAGTTGTTTTTGTAATCAATTACATGTAACGGATTACATGTAATCCGTTACTCCCCAACCCTAGTTGTAATATCACAAACAGATGTGGCGGTTTCACCATTAAGGATTCCAGCTTTAGCCAAACTCCTGTCCATTCAGAAAATATCAGGATTGATTGAAAACACTGTCTAAAAGGCATAAAGCAGAACTCTTACTTAAAGGGGCAATCTGGAATTCAAACAACAACAAAGCACAACCAATCCCAGGTTGCCCCAATTAAATATGCTGAAGCTCACAAACAGCCATGTAAATATATCAGGTACCATTTACACAGAAGCATTCAGAAGAGCACACAGAGGACCGCCATTGGTTGATTGATTGATCGACTGGTACCATGCTAGCCATCTCCAGATTAGCCCAGTGACCCTACTGGTGTGTCAGAGAGGGGTTACCCCATTCTGGGGTATTCAGTGACATCGGGCCCCATTTGAGAGACCCTTGCAAACTAAGGGAGAGATTGGTTGTTCAGAGTTATTCAATGACCTCACAGGGCAGGTGGAGCTTAGTTGTCCAAAACAATAAAACGTCTGTCACACTTAATATTTAATTGAAGGTTACAAGTAAATGAGAGGTAGGTTCAATGAAGAACATGGTTTTGTGAAGTGACTAGTGAATGTGAGATGTTTTTCACAGTGGGGTCGGGCCTCGGGTCGCGTGTCGTGAGCATGTGTCTTACTTCAAAGCTCTTGTTTCCTGTGGTTTTTGGGTCAGAGAGCTGGTATCTGGGTCAGAGAGCTGGTATCTGGGTCAGAAAGCTGGTGTCTGGGTCAAATGCTGCTGTCCACAGAGGTGACACATGGTCAGGTCTGTTTTTAGGCCCGGGGGACCCCGCAGTTAACTGTCACACTGCCCTGTCCACTACTCATCCTAAATGTTGAGGTTGACACGGTGGTATAGCTGGTTGTAAAGTTCCCTCAAAGGGCTTTAAAAAGAGTAAGGTGTGTGTGTGGGTGTGTGGGTGTGTGTGTGTGTGTCTGTCTGTCTGTCTGTCTGTCTGTCTGTCTGTCTGTCTGTCTGTGTGTGTGTGTGTGTGAGTGTGCATGTATTAGTGTAACTTTAAGACAATTACCTTCAACATCACCAGTCATGGTCCAGATCGAGCCAATAAACATTTGCCACTCTATTCTGCTTGTTCACCTGTGAAGGAACATTTTATGTTTGTGCTTTTCTAATAACCAATTCGACTGGGTTCATGCAAGTGACTGATTGATCATGCCTGGGAGGAATCCTCACCATCAGTATAAGCAATTTGGCAGTACGCCCAAAACATTGCTTTGAGAACCGAAAGAGGTATCTCAGTTTCAAGGTCTCAGCTTGGAGAGAAGAAGCCTCGTGAGGTATTGGTCGGTCACATGCATGAACCAAACGTAAATGATGAATTAACTATGAATAATGAATAAGATAAATCATGCAAATATAACTTGTCTGTGTAAGCAGTGTATAAGATAACTAATGGGACTGCCCCGGCGGAGCTCCCGACCGACGTGTACTATGGTGCATTAAGTTTGTTGGAACCTCTCCAGTTAAATGACAATAAAGTTTGATTCATTTAAGTTTTACTTCAGGTGTCCCTGGTGGTAATTTCCACATCACACCTGTAATATATAATATCAAACACTGATAATGAATCCTGCACAGGACCTTTCATCTTGCACACGGACACACGTGGCGTTGAGCATGCAATGGTAGTAGCTCTCGTCATGAACTAACATACTGCTGTGGTCCCAGTCCCACATGAAGAACACATTAGGATAACTCTATCCTCCTGTTTCCTGCTTACAAGCAAAAACTCAAACAGGAAGCACCAGTGAGGCGCTCAATAAATCTAATCAAATCTAATCAAATTGTATTTGTCACATGCGCCGAATAAAACAGCTGTAGACCTTACAGTGAAATGCTTACTTACAAGCCCTTAACCAACAATGCAGTTTTAAGAAAGAACACCCTGAAAAATAAGAAATAAAAGTAAAAAATAATTAAAAAGCAGCAGTAAAATAACAATAGTAAAATAACAATAGCGAGGCTATATACAGGGGGTACCGGCACAGAGTCAATTTGCAGGGGCACCGGTTAGTCGAGGTAATTAAGGTAACATGTACATGTAGATAGAGTTATTAAAGTGACTATGCATAGATAATAAACAGAGAGTAGCAGCAGAGGGGGGTGGCAATGCAAATAGTCTGGGTAGCGATTTGATTAGATGTTCAGTGCAATAGAGATTGCATAATCTGTGGATCTGTTGGGGCGGTATGTAAATTACAGCGGGTCTAGGGTTTCTGGGATAATGGTGTTGATGTGAGCCATGACCAGCCTTTCAAAGCACTTCATGGCTACAGACGTGAGTGCTACGGGTCGGTAGTCATTTAGGCAGGTTACCTTAGTGTTCTTGGGCACAGGGACTGTGGTGGTCTGCTTGAAACATGTTGGTATTACAGACTTAGACAGGGAGAGGTTGAAAATGTCAGTGAAGTCACTTGCCAGTTGGTCAGCGCATGCTCGGAGTACACGTCATGGTAATCCGTCTGAATGTTGACCTGTTTAAAGATCTTACTCACATCGGCTACGGAGAGCGTGGTCACACAGTCGTCTGGAACAGCTGATGCTCTCATGCATGTTTCAGTGTTACTTGCCTCGAAGCGAGCATAGAATACATTTAGCTCGTCTGGTAGGCTCGTGTCACTGGGCAGCTCGCGGC
The DNA here is from genome assembly GCF_020615455.1 of Coregonus clupeaformis. Taxonomy (NCBI): domain Eukaryota; kingdom Metazoa; phylum Chordata; class Actinopteri; order Salmoniformes; family Salmonidae; genus Coregonus; species Coregonus clupeaformis. The sequence goes on along the minus strand of NC_059212.1, from coordinate 51,415,677 downwards.
TGTGCTTCCCTTGGTAATCTGTTATAGTTTGCAAGCCCTGCCACATCCGATGAGCGTCGGAGCCGGTGTAGTACAATTGGATCTTAGTCCTGTATTGACGCTTTGCCTGTTTGATGGTTCGTCGGAGGGCATAGCGGGACTTCTTATAAGCTTCCGGGTTAGAGTCCCGCTCCTTGAAAGCAGCAGCTCTACCCTTTAGCTCAGAGTGGATGTTGCCTGTAATCCATGGCTTCTGGTTGGGGTATGTACGTACGGTCACTGTGGGGACGACATCATCGATGCACTTATTGATGAAGCCAGTGACTGATGTGGTGTACTCCTCAATGCCATAGGAAGAATCACAGAACATATTCCAGTCTGTGCTAGCAAAACAGTCCTGCAGCTTAGCATCTGCTTCATCTGACCAGTTTTTTATTGACCGAGTCACTGGTGCTTCCTGCTTTAGTTTTTGCTTGTAAGCAGGAATCAGGAGGATAGAATAATGGTCAGATTTGCCAAATGGAGGGCGAGGGAGAGCTTTGTATGCGTCTCTGTGTGTGGAGTAAAGGTGGTCTAGAGTTTTTCTTTCCTCTGGTTGCACATTTAACATGCTGGTAGAAATGAGGTAAAACTGATTTAAGTTTCCCTGCATTTTTTATTTATTTATTTTATTTATTTAACCTTTATTTAACCAGGTAAGCCAGTTGAGAACAAGTTCTCATTTACAACTGCGACCTGGCCAAGATAAAGCAAAGCAGTGCGATTAAAAACAACAACAACACAGAGTTACATATGGAATAAACAAAAACGTACAGTCAATAACACAATAGAAAATAGAAAATCTATATACAATGTGTGCAAATGTAGTAAATTATGGAGGTAGGCAATAAATAGGCCATAGTGCAAAATAATTACAATTTAGTATTAACACTGGAGTGATAGATGTGCAGAAGATGATGTGCAAATAGAGATACTGGGGTGCAAATGAGCAAAATAAATAACAATGTAAATAACAATATAGGGATGAGGTAGTTGGGTGGGCTAATTACAGATGGGCTGTGTACAGGTACAGTTATTGGTAAGCTGCTCTGACAACTGATTGGTAAGCTGCTCTGACAACCAGAGGGAAAAAAACTCTAGACCACCTTTACTCCACACACAGAGACGCATACAAAGCTCTCCCTCGCCCTCCATTTGGCAAATCTGACCATAACTCTATCCTCCTGATTCCTGCTTATAAGCAAAAACTAAAGCAGGAAGCACCAGTGACTCGGTTAATAAAAAAGTGGTCAGATGACGCAGATGCTAAGCTACAGGACTGTTTTGCTAGCACAGACTGGAACATGTTCTGGGATTCTTCAGACAGCATTGAGGAGTACACCACATCAGTCACTGGCTTCATCAATAAGTGCATCGATGATGTCGTCCCCACAGTGACCGAATGTACATACCCCAACCAGAAGCCATGGATTACAGGAAACATCCGCACTGAGCTAAAGGGTAGAGCTGCCGCTTTCAAGGAACGGGACTCTAACCCGGACGCTTATAAGAAATCCCGCTATGACCTCCGACGAACCATCAAACAGGCAAAGAGTCAATACAGGTCTAAGATTGAATCGTACTACACTGGCTCTGACGCTCGTCGGATGTGGCAGGGCTTGAAAACTATTACAGACTACAAAGGGAAGCACAGCCGCGAGCTGCCCAGTGACACAAGCCTACCAGATGAGCTAAACCACTTCTATGCTCGATTCGAGGCAAGCAACACTGAAGCATGCATGAGAGCACCAGCTGTTCCGGATGACTATGTGATCACGCTCTCCGTAGCCGATGTGAGTAAGACTTTTAAGCAGGTCAACATTCACAAGGCCGCAGGGCCAGACGGATTACCAGGACGTGTACTCCGAGCATGTGCTGACCAACTGGCAAGTGTCTTCACTGACATTTTCAACATGTCCCTGACTGAGTCTGTAATACCAACATGTTTCAAGCAGACCACCATAGTCCCCGTGCCCAAGGACTCTAAGATAACCTGCCTAAATGACTACCGACCCGTAGCACTGACGTCTGTAGCCATGAAGTGCTTTGAAAGGCTGGTCATGGCTCACATCAACAGCATTATCCCAGAAACCCTAGACCCACTCCAATTTGCATACCGCCCCAACAGATCCACAGATGATGCAATCTCTATTGCACTCCACACTGCCCTTTCCCACCTGGACAAGAGGAACACCTACGTGAGAATGCTATTCATTGACTACAGCTCAGCATTCAACACCATAGTGCCCTCAAAGCTCATCACTAAGCTAAGGATCCTGGGACTAAACACCTCCCTCTGCAACTGGATCCTGGACTTCCTGACGGGCCGCCCCCAGGTGGTAAGGGTAGGTAACAACACATCTGCCACACTGATCCTCAACACGGGGGCCCCCTCAGGGGTGCGTGCTCAGTCCCCTCCTGTACTCTCTGTTCACCCATGACTGCATGGCCAGGCACGACTCCAACACCATCATTAAGTTTGCCGATGACACAACAGTGGTAGGCCTGATCACCGACAACGATGTGACAGCCTATAGGGAGGAGGTCAGAGATCTGGCCGTGTGGTGCCAGGACAACAACCTCTCCCTCAACGTGACCAAGACAAAGGAGATGATTGTGGACTACAGGAAAAAAAAGAGGACTGAGCACGCCCCCATTCTCATCGACGGGGCTGTAGTGGAACAGGTTGAGAGCTTCAAGTTCCTTGGTGTCCACATCACCAACGAACTTTCATGGTCCAAACACACCAAGACAGTCGTGAAGAGGGCACGACAAAGCCTATTCCCCCTCAGGAGACTAAAAAGAATTAGCATGGGTCCTCAGATCCTCAAAAAATTCTACAGCTGCACCATCGAGAGCATCCTGACTGGTTGCATCACCGCCTGGTATGGCAACTGCTTGGCCTCCGACCGCAAGGCACTACAGAGGGTAGTGCGTACGGCCCAGTACATCACTGGGGCAAAGCTTCCTGCCATCCAGGACCTCTATACCAGGCGGTGTCAGAGGAAGGCCCTCAAAATTGTCAAAGACTCCAGCCCCCCTAGTCATAGACTGTTCTCTCTGCTACCGCACGGCAAGCGGTACCGGAGTGCCAAGTCTAAGTCCAAAAGACTTCTCAACAGCTTCTACCCCCAAGCCATAAGACTCCTGAACAGCTAATCATGGCTACCCGGACTATTTGCACTGCCCCCCCACCCCATCCTTTTTACGCTGCTGCTACTCTGTTAAGTATTTATGCATAGTCACTTTAACTCTACCCGCATGTACATATTACCTCAACTACCTCAACTAGCCGGTGCCCCCAAGACATTGACTCTGCAACGGTACCCCCCTGTATATATAGCCTCCCTACTGTCACTTTATTTTACTTCTGCTCTTTTTTTTCTCAACACTTTTTTTTGTTGTTGTTGTTTTATTTTTACTTTTTTTGTTTAAAATAAATGCACTGTTGGTTAAGGGCTGTAAGTAAGCATTTCACTGTAATGTCTGCACCTGTTGTATTCGGCGCATGTGACCAATAAAATTTGATTTGATTTGATTTGATTTGATGCTTAAAGTTAATGAGGGAGATAAGTGTCTCCAGCTTCAGAGATTTTTGTAGTTTGTTCCAGTCATTTGCAGCAGAGAACTGGAAGGAATGGCGGCCAAAGGAGGTGTTGGCTTTGGGGATGACCAGTAAGATGTACCTGCTGGAGCACATACTATGGGTGGGTGTTGCTATGGTGACCAATGAGCTAAGATAAGGCGGGGATTTGCCTAGAAGGGATTTATAGATGACCTGGAGCCAGTGGGTTTGGCGACGAATATGTAGTGAGGGCCAGCCAACGAGAGCGTACAGGTCACAATGGTGGGTAGTATATGGGGCTTTGGTGACAAAACGGATGGCACTGTGATAGACCACATCCAATTTGCTGAATTGAGTGTTGGAAGCTATTTCGTAAATGACATCGCCGAAGTCAAGGATCGGTAGGATAGTCAGTTTTACGAGGGCATGTTTAGCAGCATGAGTGAAGGAGGCTTTGTTGCGAAACAGGAAGCCGATTCTAGATTTAACTTTGGATTGGAGATGCTTAATGTGAGTCTGGAAGGAGAGTTTACGGTCTAACCAGACACCTAGGTATTTGTAGTTGTCCACATATTCTAAGTCAGACCCGCCGAGAGTAGTGATTCTAGTCGGGCGGGCGGGTGCAAGCAGCATTCGATTGAAGAGCATGCATTTAGTTTTACTAGCGTTTAAGAGCAGTTAGAGGCCACAGAAGGAGTGTTGTATGGCAATGAAGCTCGTTTGGAGGTTTGTTAACACAGTGTCCAATGAAGGGCCAGATGTATACAAAATGGTGGCGTCTGCGTAGAGGTGGATCTGAGAGTCACCAGCAGCAAGAGCGACATCATTGATATACACAGAAAATAGAGTCGGCCCGAGAATTGAACCCTGTGGCACCCCCATAGAGACTGCCAGAGGTCCAGACAACAGGCCCTCCGATTTGACACATTGAACTCTATCTGAAAAGTAGTTGGTGAACCAGGCGAGGCAGTCAGTTGAAAAACCAAGGTTATTTAGTCTGCCAATAAGAATGCGGTGATTGACAGAGTCAAAAGCCTTGGCCAGGCCGATGAAGACGGCTGCACAGTACTGTCTTTTATCAATCGCGGTTGTTATATCATTTAGGACCTTGAGCGTGGCTGAGGTGCACCCATGACCAGCTCGGAAACCAGATTGCATAGCGGAGAAGGTACGGTGGGATTCGAAGTGGTCGGTGATCTGTTTGTTAACTTGGCCTTCAAATACTTTAGAAAGGCAGGGTAGGATGGATATAGGTCTGTAACAGTTTGGATCTAGAGTGTCACCCACTTTGAAGAGGGGGATGACCGCGGCAGCTTTCCAATCTCTGGGGATCTCAGACGATACGATAGAGAGGTTGAACAGTATAGTAATAGGGGTTGCGACAATTTCGGCGGCTAATTTTAGGAAGAAAGGGTCCAGATTGTCTAGCCCAGCTGATTTGTAGGGGTCCAGATTTTGCAGCTCTTTCAGGACATCAGCTATCTGAATTTGGGTGAAGGAGAAGCGGAAGGGGGGGCATGGGCAAGTTGCAGCAGAGGGTGCAGAGCTGGTGGCCGGGTTAGGGGTAGCCAGGTGGAAAGCATGGCCAGCCATAGCAAAATGCTTATTGAAATTCTCGATTATTGTAGATTTATCGGTGCTGACAGTGTTTCCTAGCCTCAGTGCAGTGGGTAGCTGGGAGGAGGTGCTCTTATTCTCCATGGACTTTACAGTGTCCCAAAACCTTTTGGAGTTAGTGCTACAGGATGCACATTTCTGTTTGAAAAAGCTAGCCTTTCCTTTCCTAACTGATTGTGTATATTGGTTCCTGACTTCCCTGAAAAGTTGCATATCGCGGGGGCTGTTCGATGCTAATGCAGTACGCCACAGGATGTTTTTGTGCTGGTCAAGGGCAGTCAAGTCTGGGGTGAACCAGGGGCTATATCTGTTCTTAGTTCTGAATTTTTTGAATGGGGCATGCTTATTTAAGATGGAGAGGAAAGCACTTTTGAAGAACATCCAGGCATCCTCTACTGACAGAATGAAGTCAATATCCATCCAGGATACCCGGGCCAGGTTAATTAGAAAGGCCTGCTCGCTGAAGTGTTTTAGAGAGCATTTGACAGTGATGAGGGGTGGTCGTTTGACCGCGGACCCATTACGGACGCAGGCAATGAGGCAGTGATCTCTGAGATCCTGGTTGAAGACAGCTGAGGTGTATTTAGAGGGTAAATTAGTCAGGATGATATATATGAGGGTGCCCATGTTTACGGATTTAGGGTTGTACCTGGTAGGTTCCTTGAGAATTTGTGTGAGATTGAGGGCATCTAGTTTAGATTGTAGGACGGCCGGGGTGTTAAGCATATCCCAGTTTAGGTCACCAAGCAGTACGAACTCTGAGGATAGATGAGGGGCAAGCAATTCACATATGGTGTCCAGGGCACAACTGGGGGCTGAGAGGGGTCTGTAGCAAGCGGCAACAGTGAGAGACTTATTTCTGGAAAGGTGGATTTTTAGAAGTAGAAGCTCAAACTGTTAGGGCACAGACCTGGATAGTATGATAGAGCTCTGCAGGCTATCTCTACAGTAGATTGCAACTCCGCCCCCTTTGGCAGTTCTATCTAGATGGAAAATGTTGTAGTTCGGGATGGACATTTCTGAATTTTTGGTGGCCTTCCTAAGCCAGGATTCAGACACTGCTAGAACATCAGGGTTGGCAGAGTGTGCTAACGCAGTGAATAACTCAAACTTGGGGAGGATGCTTCTGATGTTATCATGCAAGAAACCAAGGTTTTTACGGTTACAGAAGTCAACAAATGATAGCGCCTGGGGAGTAGGAGTAATACTGGGGGCTACAGGGCCTGGGTTAACCTCTACATCACCAGAGGAACAGAGGAGGAATAGAATAAGTATACGGCTAAAGGCTTTAAGAACTGGTCTTCTAGTGCGTTGGGTACAGAGAATAAACGGGGCAGATTTCCGGGCATTGTAGAATAGATTCAGGGCATTATGTACAGACAAGGATATGGAAGGATATGAGTACAGTGGAGGTACACCTAAGCATTGGGTAACGATGAAAGAGATAGCATCACTGGAGGTACCGATTGAGCCGGTCTCCACGTGTATGGGGGGTGGGACAAAGAAGCTATCTGAGGCAGGTTGAGCGGGACTGGGGGCTTTACAGTGAAATAGTACAATAACAACTAACCCAAACAGCAATAGGCTAGGCATATTGACATGAGAGAGAGGCATAACGCAATCACAGGTGTTATTCGAGAGGGCTAAGACAACAACTGGTAATGGCGACGAAAGTTTGGACTGAGGCTAAACAGATACACAGGATGGGGTACTGTGTAAAGGAACAGTCCAGCAGTCCTGAGTGATCATAAGGTCCAGTGAACAGCAATAGGTACGTCCGGGAGCAGTTCGTAGGCTGCTACAGCACAGGCGAGCAGGAGGCACGGCTGTTGATTGCGCGTGCTAGTGGGCTGGTGCTAGCAGATGGATCTTCATGGTCGTCGCAACGGGAAGCCTGTTGAAACCACATCAGACGATTACGTCGGCAGACCAGTCGTGATGGATCGGCGGGGCTCCGTGTCGACACTAGGAGGTCCAATCCGGTTGACAGAGAGGTGGATAGCCGTGAGATGGGCCTGGCTCGAGGCTAGCTCAAGGCTAACTGGTGCTAGCTTTGGGACAAGTGGTGATTAGTGGTGATTAGCCAACAACAACATCCATTCAGTTGCAGCTAGCTAGTTGTGATGATCCGGTGTTAAGGTCAAGTGATTCAGTGATTCCGGCAGATAATCTGAAATGCTCTGGGTCGATAGCACGCTGTGCAGACTGGCCGATAATTGTCCAGGCTAGAGCTGACTGGTAGGTAGTGCAGGCCACGGACAGTGGTGAAGACCACTAACGGTGGCTAATAGCAATAGCTAATAGCAAGTAGCTAGTTAGCTGGCTAGCTGGCTAGTTTCAGCCGTTTCACATTGGGTGAGGCGGGTTGCAGGAAAGTATATTTAGTTAAAGATGGAAAGTGAGATAGAGAAATATATATACGAAAAAAGAAAAAAACAGGCTATTTACACGAGGACACAACATAATACACGACCGCACTGCCATGCCATCTTGGATTAACTAGGAGCGCCACCTATGGATGAGCGTTTTCCTGTTTGCTTATGGCCGAATACAGCTCATTGAGTGCGGTCTTAGTGCCAGCATCGGTTTGTGGTGGTAAATAGACACGAAGAATATGGATGAAAACTCTCTTGGTAAATAGTGTGGTCTACAGCTTATCATTAGATACTCTACCTCAGGCGAGCAAAACCTTGAGACTTCCTTAGATATCGTGCACCAGCTGTTGTTTACAAGTATACATAGACCGCCACCCCTTGTCTTACCAAAGGCTGCTGTTCTATCCTGCCGATACAGTGGTTTACCCGCCAGCTGTATGTTATTCATGTCGTCGTTCAGCCACGACTCGGTGAAACATAAGATATTACAGTTTTTAATGTCCCGTTGGTAGGATATACATGCTTTTAGTTCATCCACTTTATTATCCAGCGATTGTACGTTGGCCAATAATACAGATGTCAAAGGCAGATTAGCCACTCGTCGCCGGCTCCTCATCAGGCACCCCGATCTCCTTCTGCAATATCTCTGTCTCTTTCTCCTGCGAATGACGGGGATGATGGCCCTGTTGGGTGTCTGGAGCAAATCCCTCTCATCAGACTCATTAAAGAAAAATTATTTGTCCAGTTCAAGGTGAGTAATCGCTGTTCTGATGTCCAGAAGCTCTTTTCGGTCATAAGAGACCGTAGCATCAACATTATGTACAAAATAAGTTACAAAAAAAAAATAGCACGGTTGGTTAAGAGCCCAAAAGCTACAGAGCTGTTTCGCTAGCACAGACTGGAATATGTTCCGGGATTCATCCAATGGCATTGAGGAGTTTACCACATCAGTCACCAGCTTCATTAATAAGTGCGTCGACAATGTTGTACCCACAGTGACCGTACATACATATCCCATCCAGAAGCATTGGATTACAGGCAACATCCGCACTGAGCTAAAGGCTAGAGCTGCCGCTTTCAAGGAGCAGGAAACTGGCACTTATAATAAATCCCGCTACACCCACTGACGAATCATCAAACAGGCAAAGCATCAATACAGGACTAAGATCCAATCCTACTACACCGGCTCTGATGCTCATCAGATGTGGCAGGGCTTTCAAACTATCACGGATTACAAAGGGAAACCCAGCCGAGAGCTGCCCAGTGACACGAGCCTACCAGACAAGCTAAATGCCGTCTATGCTCGCTTCGAGGCAAGAAACACTGAACTATGCGTGAGAGCACCAGCTGTTCTGGACGACTGTATGATCACGCTCTCCGTAGCCGATGTGAGTAAGACCTTTAAACAGGTTAACATTCACAAAGCCGCAGGGCCAGAAGGATTACCAGGACGCGTACTTAGAGCATGCACTGACTAGCTGGAAAGTGTCTTTGCTGACATTTTCAACCCAGTCTGTAATACCTACATGTTTTAAGCCAACCACCATAGTCCCTGTGCCTAAGAACGCCAAGGTAACCTGTCTAAACGACTACCGCTCCGTAGCACTCACATCTGTAGCCATGAAATGCTTTGAAAGGCTGGTCATCGCTCATGTTAACACCATCATCCCAGAAACCCTGGACCCACTCCAATTCGCATACCGCCCCAACAGATCCACAGATGGCACAATCTCTATTGCACTCCACACTGCCCTTTCTCACCTGGACAAAGGAACACCTACGTGAGAATGCTATTCATTGACTACAGCTCAGCATTCAACACAATAGTGCCTTCCAAGCTCATCACTAAGCTAAGGACCCTGGGACTGAACACCTGCCTCTGTAACTGGATCCTGGACATCCTGACGGGCCGCCCCCAGGTGGTGAGGGTAGGCAACAACACATCCTCCATGCTGACACTCAACACGGGGGCCCCTCAGGGGTGTGTGCTCAGTCCCCTCCTGTACTCCCTGTTCACCCACGACTGCATGGCCACGCATGACTCCAACACCATCATTAAGTTTGCCGGCAACACGCCGGTGATAGGCCTGATCACAGATGGCAATGAGACAGCCTATAAGGAGGAGGTCAGACACCTGGCAGTGTGGTTCCAGGACAACAACCTCTCCCCTCAACGTGGGAAAGACAAAGGAGCTTATCGTGGACTACAGGAAACGGAGGGCCGAACACACCCCCATTCACATCGATGGGGCTGTAGTGGAGCGGGTCGAGAGCTTCAAGTTCCTCGGTGTCCACATCACTAAGGACCTATCATGGTCCAAACACACCAACAAAGTCGTCAAGAGGGCACGACAACACCTCCCCCTCAGGAGGCTGAAAAGATTTGGCATGGGCCCTCAGATCCTCAAAAAATTACACAGCTGCACTATTGAGAGCATCTTGACTGGCTGCATCACCGCTTTGTATGGCAACAGACGGTAGTGCGTACGGCTCAGTACAGCACTGGAGTCAAACTCCCTGCCATCCAGAACCTCTATACCAGATGGTGTCAGAGGAAGGCCATAAAAATTGTCAAAGACTCCAGCCACCGGGCCTCCCGAGTGGCGCAGCGGTCTAAGGCACTGCATCGCAGTGCTTGAGGCATCACTACAGAACCGGGTTCGATCCCAGGCTGTGTCACAGCCGGCCGTGACCGGGAGACCCATGAGGCGGCGCACAATTGGCCCAGCGTTGTCCGGGTTAGGGGAGGGTTTGGCCAGCCGGGATGTCCTTGTCCCATCGCGCTCTAGCACCTCAATGTGGCGGGCCAGGCGCCTGCAAGCTGACTTCAGTTGTACAGTGTTTCCTCTGACACATTGGTGTGGCTGGCTTCCGGGTTAAGCGAGCAATGTGTCAAGAAGCAGTGCAGCTTGGCAGGGTCGTGTTTTAGAAGACTCATGGCTCTCGACCTTCACTTCTCCTGAGTCCATACGGGAGTTGCAGCGATGGGACATGACTGTAACTACCAATTGGGGTGAAAAAGGGGTAAAAGTACGAAATAAAAAAATGTACGACTCCAGCCACCCAATTCATAGATTGTTCTCTCTGCTACCGCACAGCAAGCGGTACCGGAGCGCCAAGTCTGGGACCAAAAGGCACCCCAAGACTGCTGAATAGTTCATCAAATGGCTACCTGGACTATTTACATTGACTCCCTTTATTATTTATTTATTTATCTCTGTAGCTCAGCTGGTAGAGCACGGCGCTTGTAACGCCAAGGTAGTGGGTTCGATCCCCGGGACCACCCATACACAAAAATGTATGCACGCATGATTGTAAGTCGCTTTGGATAAAAGCGTCTGCTAAATGGCATATTATTATTATTATCTTAATTGTTTTGCACTGACTCTCTTGCACTGACTCTATGTACACTCACTAGACTCTACCCACACACTCACACATACTACACTGACACTCCAACACGCACACAAAACACATACACACATGCATATTGACGCCACACACACACACACACACTCACACATAGACACACTTTCACACTCTTCGCATACGCTGCTGGTATTCTGTTTATTATATATCCTGATCAGTGGAGGCTGCTGAGGGGAGGACGGCTGATAATAATGTCTGGAAAGGAGCGAATGGAATGGCATCAAACACATTGAAACCATGTATTTGATGTATTTGATACCATTCCACAGATTCCGCTCCAGCCATTACCACGAGCCTGTCCTCCACAATTAAGGTGCAACCAACCTCCTGTGCCTAGTCACTTTTACCCCACATTTTACTCCTTGTATATAGCCTCATTATTGTTTTTATTGTGTTACTATTTCCTTTTTATTTAGCAAATCTTTGTCTACTTTGTTAACTCTGCATCGTTGGGAATGGGCTCGTAAGTAAGCATTTCACTGTAAGGTCTACACCTGTTGTATTTGGCGCATGTGACCAATAAGTTTGATTTGATTTATGATCTCCAACTTCTGTCTTTTCAGATCTGACCCTCATCAACCAGCTTGGCGGATGCCACACTATCCCCCACCATAAAACAGTCAGTCTCAACTGCCCTCACTGTTTCACTGTCTCCGTTTTGGAACAATAGGTTATTTAACTTTTATTTGTGGGTATTTTTATAGTGCCGCCAGTCCTTTTTGGGGGACAGGTATTTACTAGCAAAATATACAAGATAAAAATCTGAAATAAAGAAATCGATTTCAGCAACTTCAGATGTAAGTTTGACCATTTGAGAAATTGTGCAGGCCTATTTGTAGCAAGTGAATGACATCTGGGCATACAGTTGAGTATGTGTTGAGTATGCCTTGCCCATTCACTGTCTGTCATGTGTATTGATGACGTGCTTGCCTCTGACCTTTCTAAGATGACATACACACGTCTGTATGAATTGATAACGCATGCACCACATTTGTCTAGCATCAGTGTTTTTACCATTATATTTGATTGTGTTAAACTTTGCATCACATGTCTATGTTTGTACTGTGTGTGTGTGTGTGTGTGTGTGTGTGCATGCGTGTGTGCATGTGCATGTCGTCCCCCCCGTCTCGCTCCACCGCCCCTCAGAATCGTTCATTACCCCACACTCCAGTGGGGCGCTGTGTTTGGACAGTGGTATCTCCCTGATGGCCAGGGACGTCTGCTGGGCTCATCAGAACCCCAACATCACACACAGTGGATATAAAAAGTCTACACACCCCTGTTAGAATGCCAGGTTTTTGTGATGTAAAAGAATGAGACAAAGATAAATAATGTCAGAACTTTTTCCACCTTTAATGTGACCTATAACGTGAACAATTCAATTGAAAAACAAACTGAAATCTTTGAGGGGAAAAAATTTAAAACTCACAATAACCTGGTTGCATAAGTGTGCACACCCTTAAACTAATACTTTGTTGAAGCACCTTTTGATTTTATTACAGCACTCAGTCTTTTTGGGTAGGAGTCTATTAGCATGGCACATCTTGACGTGGCAATATTTGCGCTCCAAATCTGTCAGATTGCGAGGACATCTCCCGTGCACAGCCCTCTTCAGATCACCCCAGAGATGTTCAATTGGATTCAGGTCTGGGCTCTGGCTGGGCCATTCCAAAACGTTAATCTTCTTCTGGTGAAGCCATGCTTTTGTGGATTTGGATGTGTGCTTTGGGTCGTTGTCATGCTGAAAGGTGAACTTCCTCTTCATCTTCAGCTTTCTAACGGACGCCTGAAGGTTTTGTGCCAAAATTGACTGGTATTTGGAACTGTTCATAATTCCCTCCACCCTGACTAAGGCCCCGGTTCCAGCGGAAGAAAAACAGCCCCAAAGCATGATGCTGCCACCACCATGCTTCACTGTGGGTATGGTGTTCTTTGGGTGATGTGCAGTGTTGTTTTTGCGCCAAACATACCTTTTGGAATGATGGCCAAAAAGTTCCCACGTGCTTTTGGGGGACTTTATGTTTGTTTTTGCTAACTTCAGCCGGGCTTGGATGTTTTTCTTTGTAAGAAAAGGCTTCCGTCTTGCCACCCTACCCCATAGCCCATTCATATGAAGAATACAGGAGATTGTTGTCACATGTAGCACACAGCCAGTACTTGCCAGAAATTCCTGCAGTTCCTTTAATGTTGCTGTAGGCAACTGGACATCCAGTTCTTGGTAATGTCTCTGTTGTGCCATATTTTCTCCACTTGATGATGACTGTCTTCACTGTGTTCCATGGTATATGTAATGCTTTGGAAATTATTTTGTATCCTTCTCCTGACTGATATCTTTCAACAATGAGATCCCTCTGATGCTTTGGAAGCTCTCTGCGGACCATGGCTTTTGCTCTGAGATGCAACTAAGAAAATGTCAGGAAAATCCTACTAGAACAGCTGAACTTTATTTGTGATTAATCAGAGTCACTTTAAATGATGGCAGGTGTGTAATGACTTCTATTTAACATGAGTTTGAATGTGATTGGTTAATTCTGAACACAGCCACATCCCCAGTTATAAGAGGGTGTGCACACCTATGCAACCAGGTTATTGTAAGGTTTTCATTTTTCATTTTTCCCCATCGAAGATTTCAGTTTGTTTTTCAATTGAATTCTTCACATTATAGGTCACATTAACAGTGGAAAAAGTTCTGACATGATTTATCTTTGTCTCATTCTTTTACATGCTATTTGGGACGTAGCCTAAGATTGTCAGACTCTAAATGGTATAGGTGCTATTGCTGCTGATGCTCAGTGTTGTTGAGAGTCAATTCCAATTCAATTCAGGTGGAAGTGCATTAAAAATCACTTCACGTGTCCACGTGAAAAACAATGGGATGTTTTAAATTCAGTAGATTTATTTGAGTTCATCCCCTGAATTGAAATGGAATGTACCCCTATTCTGCTGCCAGTGGAGGCTGCTGAGGGGAGGATGGCTCATAATAATGGCTGGAATGGAGCGAATGGAATGGCATCAAACACATGAAAACCATGTGTTTGATGTTATTGATACCATTCCACTAATTCCACCAGTCTCCTGTGCCTGCTGCTACTTTCTTTCTCCAAATGAGATGAAAATGTGGCTTTCGTCTGAAGTTTACTAGATCTGCGGGGACTTGTCATCTTAGCAGAGATCTGTATGTACAGTTATGGATTGCCTTTGTCTTATTTATGACTCCTTCCATCTGTTCAGGTCTCTCCAGACTACTTGGAGGAAGGAGAGTTATGATTCCCTCACATCTTTCTTCATCCTCCCCTCCATCACTATTTTGATGGCAAACTCTAGTTCTTGGCTTAGTTGCGCCAGAGGCAGAGTGCCCTGTTAAACTGTCATCGATGAGGAAAACAGTTGTCCTTTACATAACATACACATAACACCTTTCACATGCATGTACTGCACACACACACACGCACATACATACACACAAAATGAACACACACACAAAACCAACACACACACACCGACATATACAAGCACAGTGGTTGATTGGCTAGTGGAGTGTGCTTGGCTGCATGACATAGCCAAAGTAAGAAAATTTGAATTTCTTGGGGCTTTTAAATGTACAGTATTACGGCCATTGGTATTCCGAGGACCTATACTTATGGATCAATGTGCCTGAAGGCCGCTTTGTGAAAAGGGTATTACTGGAATTATGAGGAGCTGGAACTCCATGATTTTACACTATATATTTAAATTACATAATCAGAGAGAGACAGGTGGACAGACAGACAGACAGACAGGTGGACAGATGGACAGAGAAAGACAGTGAGGGAGAGAGATTACAAATGGCGATACATTTGCATATGAGACATTATTACAGCATGGTAGCAAATGTCCGATACAAAAATAACATCTCTGAATCAACATCAGGCTGTTTTCATTTTATCAGAGAGAGAGAGAAAGGGAGAGAGAAAGAGGCATTTGGTACTGCATGCATACCCTTTAAATTAGTGTTTATGTGTATGTGTGTGTGTGTTTGTGTGTCACTGACTGAGGTGACTATGTAGCCAGCCTACTGTGGAGTGTTTGTATAATGGTCTGGTGCCATGTTAGTCTGTCTGCATCACTAATGAAGGCTTATGGACAGAAACACCTGGCTGGCTGCCTTGGGCTGGCAGTGAGCACTGAGTGACTAAACAACATTTACAGTAAGAGGAGGGGGGAGGAGGAGGGATATTGTGTGTGATCCACCATGATTACACCTGGCAGACAGTCATAGCAGACAGACAGCACACAATCTTTAATCCTTACAGACAAAAACATCCCATCCCACCATCGCATCATATCGCCTGAGGGCTCAGTTATAGGACTCAACAAAACACCCCCGGTATCCACCTCAGTACCCAGTACCAGGACTACTATACGGTACCAACCTTGAAGGCCACCTTTTCCCAGCAACATGAACCAAAAGTAATGAGTCATTTATGTTTTCACCAACCTTACATTATGGTATGGTGCATGTAGTCACAAACATGTAACGCTACATGTAGCTAAGTAAACACTGAGGTAACTGAAGAATGTCTGGGAAAGAAACCACCTGCCGCCTCTGTTGGGGTTAAGAGGTCATACTGTGTGTGTGTGTGTGTGTGTGTGTGTGTGTGTGTGTGTGTGTGTGTGTGTGTGTGTGTGTGTGTGTGTGTGTGTGTGTGTGTGTGTGTGTGTGTGAGTGTGTGTGTGTGTGCCTGTGTCGCGTCTACCTCACCCCGCATACCACAGACCAATCATACCACCAACCAATCACCACAATGTAAATTACCCTTTACCTCACACTGTGTGGGCTAATGAGTGTGTTGGCCTCCACAAAATGAGCAAAATGCATCATACTTTCTGAAACAAAATGTTTTGCCTGTCACCAAAGGCAGATCTGTTGTTTCTAAACCCTCAAGGCTGTTGGTAAGGCTGTTGAAATGACTGATTTGAAGTTGGAATGTCACCTGATTAGTCTGAGTAACTAATTTACATTTACATTTACATCATTTAGCAGATAATGTTGTCTGTTTGTCTGTTGACAGGCTGGCAACATATTCCAGGTAGCAGAAGTTCTTTCCACAGTCCCTTTACTGTCCTGGATCACCACTTCAACTGTTTCTCTCTTCCTCATCCCTTTTGTTTGTCATGCGGGATCAGATGCATCGTCAACTTCATTGTCCGACTTCACTAATACTTCTCAACATTTCTCAAGCTTCTGGATCCATCTTCTGGATCGTTTGCTGTCATTTTCCAATCCTTTCTTTGGGGGGAATTATATAATTCTTCTTTAACTCAATGTATCTGTAACATAAGCCTTCCTTTTGGTATTCAGGAGTGGAAATCTGAAGTTGTTGCCAAGGATACTACTGGTATTGTACCTTCAGGTTTTCTTGGAATCTTAAAAAAACTGGTCTAAACTGGTCCAAGAGGAGATTTCAGTCTGAGTTTATATTCTGAGTCTCTGCCAGGATGGTTATCACACCCCTTTTTTCCACATTGTGTTGTGTTACAGCCTGAATTTAAAATTGATTAAATTGAGATTTTGTGTCACTGGCCTACACACAAAACCCCATCATGTCAAAGTGGAATTATGTTTTTACACATAAAAAAAAGAAAAGGAGTCAATAAGTATTCAGCCCCTTTGTCATGGCAAGCCTGAATAAGTTCAGGAGTAAAAATGTGCTTAGCAAGTCACATAATAAGTTGCATGGACTCACTCTGTGTGCAATAATAGTGTTTAACATAATGTTTTTATGACTACCTCATTTCTGTACCCCACACATATAATTATCTGTAAGGTCCCTCAGTCGAGCAGTGAATATCAAACAGAGATTTAACCACAAAGACCAAGGACGTTTTCCAATGCCTCGCAAAGAAGGGCACCTATTGGTAGATGGGGGAAAAAAAAGCAGACATTGAATATCCCTTTGAGCATGGTGAAGTTATTAATTACACTTTGGATGGTGTATCAATACACCCAGTCACTACAAAGATACAGGGGTCCTTCCTAACTCAGTCGCCGGAGAGGAAGGAAACCGCTCAGGGATTTCATCATGAGGCCAAACATGACTTTAAAACAGTTACAGAGTTTAATAATGGCTGTTAAAGGAAAAAACTGAGGATGGATCAACAACATTGTAGTTACACCACAATACTAACCTAAATGACAGTGTGAAAAGAAGAAAGCCTGTACAGAATAAAACATATTCCAAAACAAGCATCCTGTTTGCAATAAGGCACTAAAGTAAAACTACAAAAAATGTGGCAAAGAAATTAACTTTATGCTTTGAATACAGAGCGTTATGTTTGGGGCAAATCCAACTGAGTACCACTCTTCATATTTTCAAGCACGTTGGTGGCTGCATCATGTTATGGGTATGCTTGTCATTGGCAAGGACTAGTGAGTTTTTTAGGATAAAAAGAAACAGAACAGAGCTAAGCACAGGCAAAATCCTAGAGGAAAACCTGGTTCAGTCTGCTTTCCAACAGACACTGGGAGACAAATTCACCTTTCAGCAGGACAATAACCTAAAACACAACGCCAAATATACACTGGAGTTGCTTACCAAGACGACATTGAATGATCCTGAGTAGCCTAGTTACAGTTTTGACTTAAATCGGCTTGAAAATCTATGGCAAGACTTGAAAATGGCTGTCTAGCAATGATCAACAACCAACTTGACAGACTTTTAATACTTTTTTAAAGAATAATGTGCAAATATTGTACTATCCAGGTGTGCAAAGCGCTTAGAAACTTACCCAGAAAGACTCAGAGCTGTAATCACTGCCAAAGGTGATTCTAACACTCAGGGGTGTGAATATGTAAATTTAATCCTAATTAAGTGCAATTGGCAGAGGCATCAGGAGTCCATTCTGAGCAGCAGTCTGGTGTCTCATTGGAATAAGGGACCACAAACACCACACCGAATGTTGATCTGCCGTTCATCTGCCATTCGTTCGGAGAGGTGTGTTTTAGGGACCCACCCGCTGGTGGACCAATATTTTTGCACGATTCTACATGTAGAATTGGTTTGCACTCAGTTTACAAATTACAGGCGGCACTCTGTTCAGAGTTGGTAAGTAATCTTGGCCGGCAAACGCTACCGGTGTGTCCGTGCCCAAACAGTCCTGGCCCCTCACTGAGAGACAGTCTATTGAGAGACCCAAGCTGACTGCCTGTAGACTGCCTGTATTTTCTCTGTGGCCACTATGAGGCAGGGGGCCAGGGGCCCTGGACGGGGCCGGAGAAAAACAAGATGCCTGAAGCACCGTAACTTTACGTACAAAAAAAACTTTGGAGAGGTGAGCGAACGTACGGTGGAAACACTGCTGGAAATGTGAAGTATATACTGTATGAGCCAACCAGGGGAGTTTGAGGTTTTCTTTTTAGTGAATATGTGGTGAATTTGAGTTGGAAGCATAGGGGTGGAGGACTGGGTAGGGGGAGGGAATAGAAAATAAATCATCACTCAAGCAATGTTTTGAATTTGAGTCAACCGTAGCTGTGCCAAGAGTAAATATGCAAAAACCATTACTCCGTTCCCCCGAGGGGAGGGGGAGAGGAGATGGAGCGTCTGTTACTATCTTAGTGCCTCTCCTCTTCTGCAGATCCTCCGTTCTCCCTATCATTAGTTTTTTTCTTTAATCGACTATCGTGTCTGAGCCATGTGGTTCCAACCTGCGCCCCTGTCCCCTCCCTCTACAGTCATAAACACGTGTGTGTGTGTGTGTGTGTGTGTGTGTGCGCACCTCACAAAACTGCCCCCCAAAAACAACTGACAGACAGAGGCAAGACGTGGAATGTTCACCTGGTACTAAACAAGGTTTGTTTTGTCTCCAGATCACCAGATCAAACCATGGTCCCCTTTAGGGCTGCTCCCCCAGGACCCAAACCCCAAGCTGGTAGCAGGCCAGGGAGAGGGAAGAGTAGAGAGGGTGGCTAGCCAGAGAGAGGGAAGAGTAGAGAGGGTGGCTAGCCAGGGAGAGGGAAGAGTAGAGAGGGTGGCTAGCCAGGGAGAGGGAAGAGTAGAGAGGGTGGCTAGCCAGGGAGAGGGAAGAGTAGAGAGGGTGGCTAGCCAGAGGGAGGGAAGAGTAGAGAGGGTGGCTAGCCAGGGAGAGGGAAGAGTAGAGAGGGTGGCTAGCCAGAGGGAGGGAAGAGTAGAGAGGGTGGCTAGCCAGGGAGAGGGAAGAGTAGAGAGGGTGGCTAGCCAGGGAGAGGGAAGAGTAGAGAGGGTGGCTAGCCAGAGGGAGGGAAGAGTAGAGAGGGTGGCTAGCCAGGGAGAGGGAAGAGTAGAGAGGGTGGCTAGCCAGGGAGAGGGAAGAGTAGAGAGGGTGGCTAGCCAGGGAGAGGGAAGAGTAGAGAGGGTGGCTAGCCAGGGAGAGGGAAGAGTAGAGAGGGTGGCTAGCCAGAAGGAGGGGGGAGAAGAGGGTGGCTAGCAAGGGGGAGAGCGGTGGGAGGAGAGGGAGGCAGGGAGAGAAGAGAAGTGGGAGGTGGAGGGTGGGGACACACGTCCCTGCATGTGAGGGGAAAGAAAGAGGAGGTGACTAAAACCCTGCCCCAACGTTCTGATATGAATCACGTTGTAATGAAAGCTTTCTGTTACACAAGAGTGGGATGCTGTCCAATAAAATATTCCCTAATCATCCCCATCCTTTAGCTGGATTTATGATGCCAGAGTGAAGCAGCCAGATAAAGAAAACTATGGGTTAGGGAGGAAGGATGGACTGTCTGCCCTCACCACATTCCTAATCCTAACCATCCTCCAGACATCCTGCCCTGGCAGAGCAGAGTGCCAGACTGCCCTCGGGTGTACAGGTGAACTGGTTTTCCCTTAGATCTGGGATCAGGCTAAACTGGGTTGGCCTGATGTGGGGGGCAAGGGTTGGATGGCAGCTGGACATCCCAGACCTGTTAGGACTAAGGCAAGCAGACAGGATGCTATGGTGCATTCGCTGAGCGTTAGCCCAGAGCTTACCTGTACTTCACACCTAATATGCAGGTGGATAGGATGCTACCTAACTGGTGATAAATCCAAGAGATATTGGACGTTGTGTCTGGGGAGAGTTTAATCATATGGGGATTTAATTATATAACTATGGGCTATGAAGGAAGTAAACACTGAGTAGCCATCGTTACTATGATAACAAGGGGACCAGACAGACACATAAAGAGGTTCAGTACAGACAAATACAACCTATGTTTTGATAAATAACTGCAGACAAACAACTATTACAGACAGACACAATAAAACATAGACCGGAAAAAACTAACCATACGTGCTGTTTTTCCCTGATACTGTGTTAAATTCACTCTCTATCTCAGAACCCATGGTGTCACACCCCCTAGCTACCCCCCTCCCCCCCATGATCCTTGTCTCCTCCCATCCTATGATGGTTGACTGTATAAATATCCCACTTGCAGTGTGTTCTAACTCAGAGAACAACAGACAGTGACGAAAGACCAGAGAGAGGGAGAAGAGACAGAACAATAGCACAACCAAAAGAAAGAAAGGAACAAAATAAATATAATCACTAAGCAAAGTCAGAAATAAAGAGACCACGCAAAGAATTCAACAGGACATAAACCTGATCTCAGCTGAAAGGTTCCATCACAGGTCCTCTGATCTGTCAGGAAGAAAGAAAGAAAGAAAGAAAGAAAGAAAGAAAGAAAGAAAGAAAGAAAGAAAGAAAGAAAGAAAGAAAGAAAGAAAGAAAGAAAGAAAGAAAGAAAGAAAGAAAGAAAGAAAGAGAACAACTCCTGAAGGACCAAGAGAGTGATCCAGTCTGAGACCCAGGTGACCAGGTGATCCATCCACCCGTCCTCCAGAATGTGGCTACAGGTAGCCTTGTGTCTGTCCTGCCTGGTTCTGGGCTCCAAGAGCCAGGACAGAGCCTCCCTGAGACGCTCCAACGACCACACCGGGCGCTGTCAGTACTCCTTCACCGTGGACAACCCTGCCGAGGCCAGCTGCTCCGGGGCCAGTGGAGGACCAGAGATGGAGGGGGTGAAATCTCGTCTCACCCTGCTGGAGGCCCTGGTCAGCAGGCTGCTGGGGGGCGAGGGAGCCGGGGGACAGGGGCCAGGGGCTGGGGGTGACAAGACCATCCAGGAAGCGTATTCCCAGGCCATGGGAGATAAGAGCCAACTGCAGGAGGACAAGGAGCAGCTGAACAGGCAGGTGCAGGGGCTCCAGAGGATGGTGGACGAACTGAGTGTGGAGGCTGAGACACTGCGACAGAGACCCTGCCACCAGCCCCAGGCCGCTGGAGCAGGACTCCCACTTCATGAGCTCAACCAGAGACCAGCCAGCGGTGAGAGTCTCTACTGTCTCACAACATCATCACTTATAACCCACCTCTGAACTTTGTGAAAATGCATTATTATATATACTTTTAGAGAAAAGGGTTCCTAAAGGGTTCTTCGGCTGTCCCCATAGGAGCCCTTTTTGGTTCCTGGTAGAACCCTCTTTAGAATGCATTCTACATGGAACCAAAAAGGATTCTTCAAAAGGTTATCCTATGGGGACAGCTGAAGAACCCTTTAAGGTTCTAGATAGCACCTTGTTTTCTAAGAGTGTATGTCAGTTAGGAACTGTGGATGGTGAGTGTTTGTTTGTTTGATCTGGACAAAATCAAAGTGTTATAATGTAAACTGAGTGCACTACAGGTCAGGTTTCAGTTAGCACTGCTTGGTTGCGTTAGCGGAATGGTATTTACGACACGGATGCTCTTTTTACAGCTCTGTCACTCGTGCCTGTTGCATGTTAGTTTAAGTGTCTGTGATCCTTTTGGGGAATGCAATAACTTGGTTAAATAGGGGAACGTGCCACGCTGCATGTGAAATAACTGGGGCACATATCAAGATGCTTTCATGTTGTCAGCGTGTCATCTTTGAATGTGTTCAGGTTTATTGATGCTGTATGTTTTGAGTTATTTATGACTTCAGCCACCAGATAAACCATTGAAAATCTCTCTCTCTCTCTCTCTCTCTCTCTCTCTCTCAGACGCTCTCTATCAGGAGATGAAGGCTGAGGTGACCGAAGTCCCAGCATCACGTCTCATTCAAGACGCTGGGCAGAACCACACAGGTAGTTTTTAGGGGGTTGTTTTTGGGAACAAAAGATTATTGTATGGGACAACATACTTTTTTTATTGAGTAAATATATTTATTGGTTTCTTTTCATTGTGATAAGAGATATGAAAAATGTAATGAATGTAAGGTTATTTGTTGATGTAAAAATCTAAATTTACTGATTTTAAGGTAAGATTTGGGGTGGGTCCCACAGAAATTCTGGCAAAAAAATGGGGTCCCCGCAGAAAAAGTTTGAATAACACTGCTCTAACTTGTATCTATCTCCCCCTGGTGGCGTCTTAAAGTAACTACACACCAACTATACTGAACAAAAATATAAATGCAACATGCAACAATATCAAAGATTTTACCAAGTTACAGTTCATATGAGGAAATCAGTCTATTGAAATACATTCATTAGGCCCTAATCTATAGATTTCACATGACTAGGAATACAGATATACATCTGTTGGTCACAGATACAGTAACTTAAACAAAATGGGCCTCACAATGGGCCTCGGGATCTCGTCATGGTATTTCTGTGCATTCAAATTGCCATCGATGAAATGCAATTGTGTTCGTTGTACGTAGCTTATGCCTGCCCATACCATAACCACCACCGCCATCATTGAACACTCTGTTCACAATGTTGACATCAGCAAACCGCTCGCCCACACAATGACATACACGTGGTCTGCGGTTGTGAGGGCGGTTGGACATACTGCCAAATTCTCTAAAACTGCACGCTCCCTCAAAACTTGAGACATCTGTGGCATTGTGTTGTGTGACAAAACTGCACATTTTAGAGTGGCCTTTTATTGTCCCCAGCACAAGGTGCACCTGTCTAATGATCATGCTGTTTAATCAGCTTCTTGATATGCCACACCTGTCAGGTGGATGGATTATCTTGGCAAAGGAGAAATGCTCACTAACAGGGATGTAAACAAATGTGTGCACAAAATTTGGAGAGATATAAGCTTTTTGTGCGTATGGAAGATTTCTGGGATCTTTTATTTCAGTTCATTAAACATGGGACCAACACTTTACATGTTGCTTTTATATTTTTGTTCAGTGTATAATGTATATGCACGCAGTGGCGATTTTAGCATGTTCATCTTGGTGGGGCAAACAAACAAAGAAAATGTGGGATGCATGCCAGCAAAGCCACTACACAGCACAACACTAAACAATACATTAATTGCATTATAACAGTGACAAACTGTGCACACAAACTGTTAGGGCCTACATAAAGCTGTCCCAACAGCAAAGTCCCAACAGAAGTCCCAACATCTTACCACTGCTACACCTGGCTATCAGCGGAGCCTTGTCCGGCAGCGAAACAGTTAATTCAGCCTCATTTACTGCCTTTAAAAAAACATGGCTGATACGGCTGACTTGCTTAAACAAATGTGGTTTCTGACAACTGAGATGTACAAACTATGGCATAAGGGGACGACAAGTGAATAAGAGGCAATCCGTAATTTCGATTAAGACATTAATGAGCGAGCTAGGATGGACGTAGTCAATATAACTATTTGTTTAGCACTTTTGAAATGTACAGCGACGGAATTCAGAATATGGGCCATTCTTACAGTGTTCTCCCTGTATGCCAAGTCAGAACCATGGGATAAATAAAGGGGGCATATAAGCAGACAATGAAAGCTCTTACAATATTCAATGATTACATTTCTCTACAGGTAATAGGCTACATGTGCACCACCAAGTCAGAACAGTAGGCGAAATTAAGAGGGGAAAATAGACAAAATTATTAGGGTGAGGCACATTGGCTACTAACAGCTTACCACACAACAGTATTGCTTTCTTAGCTACAGTATACATACAGTTGAAGTCGGAAGTTTACATACACCTTAGCCAAATACATTTAAACTCAGTTTTTCACAATTCCTGACATTTAATCCTAGTAAAAATTCCCTGTCTTAGGTCAGTTAGAATCACCACTTTATTTTAAGAATGTGAAATGTCAGAATAATAGGAGAGAGAATTATTTATTTTAGCTTTTATTTCTTTCATCACATTCCCAGTGGGTCAGAAGTTGACATACACTCAATTAGTATTTGGTAGCATTGCCTTTAAATTGTTTAACTTGGGTCAAACATTTCGGGTAGCCTTCCACAAGCTTCCCACAATAAGTTGGGTGAATTTTGGCCCATTCCTCCTGACAGAGCTGGTGTAACTGAGTCAGGTTTGTAGGCCTCCTTGCTCGCACACGCTTTTTCAGTTCTGCCCACACATTTTCTATAGGATTGAGGTCAGGGCTTTGTGATGGCCACTCCAATAGCTTGACTTTGTTGTCCTTAAGCCATTTTGCCACAACTTTGGAAGTATGCTTCGGGTCATTGTTCATTTGGAAGACCCATTGGCGGCCAAGCTTTAACTTCCTGACTGATGTCTTGAGATGTTGCTTCAATATATCCACATAATTTTCCTTCCTCATGATGCCATCTATTTTGTGAAGTGCACCAGTCCCTCCTGCAGCAAAGTACCCCCACAGCATGATGCTGCCACCCCCGTACTTCACGGTTGGGATGGTGTTCTTCGGCTTGCAAGCAACCCCCTTTTTCCTCCAAACATAACGATGGTCATTATGGCCAAACAGTTCTATTTTTGTTTCATCAGACCAGAGGACATTTCTCTAAAAAGTACAATCTTTGTCCGCATGTGCAGTTGCAAACCGTAGTCTGGCTTTTTTGGGTGGTTTTTGGTGCAGTGGCTTCTTCCTTGCTGAGCGGCCTTTCAGGTTATGTCGATATAGGACTTGTTTTATTGTGGATACTTTTGTACCTGTTCCCTCCAGCATCTTCACAAGGTCCTTTTGCTGTTGTTCTGGGATTGATTTGCACTTTTCGCACCAAAGTATGTTCATCTCTAGGAGACAGAACGCATCTCCTTCCTGAGCGGTATGACGGCTGCGTGGTCCCATGGTGTTTATACTTGCGTACTATTGTTTGTACAGATGAACGTGGTACCTTCAGGCGTTTGGAAATTGCTCCCAAGGATGAACCAGACTTGTGGAGGTCTACAACATTTTTTTTGAGGTCTTGGCTGATTTCATTTGATTTTCCCATGATGTCAAGCAAAGAGGCACTGAGTTTGAAGGTAGGCCTTGAAATACATCCACAGGTACACCTCCAATTAACTCAAATGATGTCAATTAGCCTATCAGAAGCTTCTAAAGCCATGACATCATTTTCTGGAATTTTCCAAGCTGTTTAAAGGCACAGTCAACTTAGTGTATGTAAACTTCTGACCCACTGGAATTGTGATACAGTGAATTATATGTGAAATAATCTGTCTGTAAACAATTGTTGGAAAAATTACTTGTGTCATGCACAAAGTAGATGTCCTAACCGACTTGCCAAAACTATAGTTTGTGAACAATAAATTTGTGGAGTGGTTGAAAAACAAGTTTTAATGACTCCAACCTAAGTGTATGTAAACTTCCGACTTCAACTGTATCTCCCTGTCATATTACATCATTTATGCAGCAGCATAAAATACATTTTTGGACTCACCTTGTTGTTCTGTGCTCACTTGAGCAGTCCTTCGTGGGCAAATGTTGTCATCAAAGTCTGGCATTCTCTGGATTTATGGTGCCTTGAAAACAACTGGGAACTCGGAAAAAAAACAGGTTGAATCATGATGAAGTCAGTGATCTTCAGGTCGTAGCTCTAGAAAGAGGCCTGAGTTCCGGAGTTGGATGACCGTTCAATCTGAGCTAATTTTTTCCCAAGTTCCCAGTTGTCTTGAACTCAATAAAGTCTTCGCAGTTCCGGGTTACCAGTTGTTTTGAGCACGGCACAAATCATGCTTCATTGACAGCATGGCCAATGTTGAATGTTTATCATTTTAAACTTGGAAAAGAGACCCTTAATCCCAGATTTGGGACCACACAGCCACTCCACTGAATAGCAGGCTAGTGATTGCTTTGTAATGCTTGCATTTAGCCACTGATTCCTTACAAACCACTCATTGTTGAATTTGCGATTTCCAACTTGTTGTGTAATGTTTATGTCCAATGGCTGATGAGCACCGATACATTTTATCTATAATTTCTCTTCATTATTTCTCTTCATATGACAAGGATTAAAAAGGATTTGCCAGTAGATTGTCGATTTGATTCATGATGATGACTGCTAGCTAAGATTTTGAAAGTATGATGTTGACATGATCAGTCCAATCAAAGCTACTGTAGATATAACGCGATTTGACATTTTATCTGTGGTCAATGACCTTGAGCCTTCTTGGATGGGCACTTCTAATGTAACTCCCTGGCAGCACCCAAGGGGCTTGAATTTTAGAGCTCTACCCTTAGACTTGGCGGTGACGTAGTGTCCCTATGAGTGACAGGACACTGAGCCAATCACCGCGCAACTAGAGAACATTACCAACACCTACTCTCTGTATTTTCCGCTGGCTGCCCCACCAACACAGAAAGCACTGAGCTAGGCTGAAACACCTGCATTTTGGAGCTGCCTTACGCAAGAAAGCAAAGAAGAGACCATGTTTGTATGCGGCTTTATTAACTAAACTCTGATTTTTTACATTGTTTGCAAACTGATATGTGACACGTATTAATGCCAAAATAACACGCAAGCCCCCCAAATTTGTAATGTTTCTTTTTTTTATCCCCACCTGCCCTGAATGACGGGTCGCCACTGTATGCACGTCACCTCTAAGTACACAAATAAATCAGAGATGATCATGAAGGTAGTGATCGTGATAATGAACGTTTAGAAAAATGTACTGTATATTTCACAAAGCACATATTCCAATTTACAGTCCCCCCTTGGCATTTTTCCTATTTTGTTGCCTTTCAACCTGGAATTAAAATAGATTTGGGGGGGGGGGGTTGTATCATTTGATTTACACAACATGCCTAACACTTTGAAGATGCAAAATATTTTTTATTGTGATACAAGAAATAAGATAGAAAAAACAGAAAACTTGAGCGTGCATATCTTATTTAGGGGCTTCATAGCAAAGGCATATGCACGCACCACTTTTCCGTTATTTATTTTTTAGAATATTTTGAAACAAGTTATTTTTTTCATTCCACTTCACCAATTTGGACTATTTTGTGTATGTCCATTACAATGCAAATAAAAATAAATTTAAATTACAGGTTGTAATGCAACAAAATAGGAAAAACGCCAAGGGGGATGAATAATTTTGCAAGGCACTGTACTTAGCATAATTCCCTTGTGGAGACAAAGATTGAATTTAATGTAACTACCCTCTATCTGTGTCCAGGCTGTGGTGAGCTTGTGTCTGTGGGAGAGCCCGTCCTGCACCGAAAGGCCGACAGCATCACAGGGAAGTACGGGGTGTGGCTGCAGGACCCTGAGCCCATGGCCCCTCCATACGGAAACAAGACGGTGTGGCGCATCGACACAGTGGGCAAGGATGTCCGCCAGCTGTTCGCCTACGAGGACATGGAGCAGTTTGCCAAGGGCTTCCCCATGAAGGTTATTGTGCTGCCAGAGCCCGTGGAGAGCACAGGGGCCACCCTGTACCGCGGCTCCCTCTACTACCAGCGCCGACGCAGCCGCACCCTGCTCCGCTACGACCTAGCTTACGAGAGCCTGGCGGCACGCCTGGACCTCCCCCACGCTGGCTTCCACGGCCAGCACCCCTACTCCTGGGGCGGCTACACAGACATCGACCTGGCGGTGGACGAGCAGGGTCTGTGGGCCGTCTACAGCACCAGCAAGGCCAAGGGAGCCATCGTGGTGTCCCAGCTGGACCCTGAGAGCCTGGAGGTAAAGAGGAGCTGGGAGACCAACATCAGGAAGAACACAGTGGCTAACTCCTTCATGATCTGCGGTCGGCTCTATACGGTGGCCAGCTACACCGCCCCAGACACCACCGTCAACCACGTGTTCGACACGGCCACCGGCCAGAGCCGAGCCATGGCGGTGCCTTTCAAGAACCGCTACCGCTACAATAGCATGGTGGACTACAACCACGCCCAGAGGAAGCTCTATGCCTGGGACAACTTCCACATGATCACCTACGACGTCAGGTTGGGGAGACTCAGCAGAAGCAGCCAATAAGAGAAGGCTGGGCAGAGATGATGGACTGGTGTGGCGTGAACTCATACGCTGTTACTAGAATATTATCAACCAACAACATTACTAACAGCTTTATAATAAGATCGTAGCAGGCCTCTGTCTGTGTGTGCTACTCTGTCTACTAGAATACATTTTTTCTACTAATGTAAATAAGATGAATCTTACAATAACAAAAATGGCAGGAGATTCACTAAGGTGGAACTCCATGTAAACAATCTGAGATATTGCTCTTCCTGTATTATATATGATATCTTTTACTTATTTTAATTTAAAAATGAATTGTATTGTGTCCATGTTGAGTCTATATTCAAGTTGTATCTTCACTATTGTGTATTATATGTGCTCCAATTACCATTTGTATGGCATTTTATCTCTCAATAAAGATTCAAATGATAGAGATCCCTAAAAAGTTGATCAGTCTGCATTTGTTCAATAAATTACAGTTGAACAATTTGCACAGAGCATTGTTGAAAATGCCACCCAAGGCCTTGACATGCACAGTAAACTACAGAATAAGCCACAGTGCACAAAGAGAAAAGCATTTCAGAAAACAGAGAGACGATGCAGGTTTGTTTTTAACTGGTCATGTGGTGCTATCTGCTGGCCAGTAGTTGACATGTCTAGTATCAGATCAAGGAGTTGTAATACATTAGCTAAGTAGCCTGGAATCTGCACTGAGCCATATTCAGTGTGGATTCTAGGCTAACATCTATGTGCCTATAGAATAGTCCGTAGGTCTATAGCTTAGGTGCTGATTACTTCATCAACCTAGCCTAGAATCCATGTGTTTCATCAACATAGTACCACTTCATCAACATTGCAACCGGAGCTATCGGACAGAGCTAGCAAGTCTCTAATTCTGACCTCCATAATGGCTTAAATCAAGTGTTATGTAAACCCCTAGGGAAATTTGTGTTGGGGTGGGGGGTTTCTATGGAATGTTGGCATGGGTGGGCATTCAACAACACTTGGGAGGGTAGGTATCACTAGGGTGTTACCACCGTGTGTGTGTGTGTGTGTGTGTGTGTGTGTAGCAACACTGTAAGGGGACATGGTGATGTGTTCTAATAATGACAGTCAGGAGATGACACTCAGCAACAGCTAATGGAAACTTTGCTTGGGGTGGGTATGGTACCCTTCCACCCACACACACAGACAGAGACATACACGACAATAGGGCAATACCACCGCACCCTACTGTTTATGGAAACTGAGCTGCCGTGCTCTGCAGACAATGGGTCGCTTAGCCAGGAACCATGCTTGCTTTTTATATCTCTCATTCTCACGGTCTTACCCACAGAATTTAACTTCCTCTCCAAAATAAACTTTTGTGGTTCAATTCTTCCCTTCGTTTTATCCTATTTCAGTGTGAAAGTCATAGGTTGGCAACGTCTTTATTGACTGTGTCATTATAAAACACTGTCTGTCACTCCTTACCAGTAGAACCTGTGACACACAATTAAAACAATATATCATTAATTCTTACCCACCCATCATAAAATCTATTTTTCAAACGATAATAGCTATGGGGGCTATGTAAAGTAAATATACAGAAGAATACATACCGCTCCATAGAGTCTGTGCCAAAATCATCAACTGTAACTGAATGCCACTTGGCAATTGGCAGAACAGATCGAAATACTATAAATGCATTGCATACCACAAAAAAATATATAGGGAGAAAATATTTCCACATTGTGTTCAATTAAGTTTTTCTATTCTATTCTAAAACAGAATACAGCCATTCTCTCTTGGCCAATTGTACTTTTGCTGAGGCAATAAATATACACTTTTCCCACATAAAGAGCATAAGAAACCAAACCTCCTTCCATTACTAAAGAACAGTCCCTTCGCCAAAACAGCAAAGCCTTGAACAAAAACAATAGAAACAGGAACAATATCCAGTTTGGAATCCAGGCTAGTGAGACCCTCTAGATGCTGGGTGGTCCTGGTCCTTGTCCTATCCCAGGCTCCGTACCATGTCATGGAGGTCCTGTAGGCAGTCCCACAGCAGCCAAAGCCTCTCCACCAGGCCGTACTGGTAGTAGCCCATGGCCAGGCCGAAGCCAACATCCGTAACGTAGTGCCTCCCCACAGAACTCGGGACAGGCTCACCAGGCTGGCCCAGCACCAGGCCCCTCAGGGGGGCTGTCACCACCAGCTGGGCCAGCAGGAAGCGAGCACACATGGCAGCCCACGTGGAGTGGATGGAGGGGAAGGAGTAACGCTCCACGAAGAAGGTAGAGAATATGTTGGAGCGGTTCTGGGCGGGAGGCCTCCGGCGACGGAACAAAGTCTTTACAATCTGGACCAGACCCAGGTCCAGGAGTAGAGCTGAGGATGAGGGGAAGGGGAGGGGGGAAGAGAGAAACAGAGAGTGAGCAAGGAAGAGTTGTATGGGGCCAAAAGGATGTTTCAAGTCAACATACCACAAATGTCATTTTGGTCAAATGTTAGCCCATACAAGGTTCTAAAGAGTCTTAAAAAGCTTCTAAATAGAAGGTCATCATTGCCCATCCTGGGACCTGGGAAGTCTTCCACTTCCACTAGGAAAATATGACAATCCGGGTAGGCCTAACCCTTAAGAACTCTCATCAACAACCCAAATGCGGTGCCATGTAAACGCTGCTGCTGTATTTCCTGTGTCTCTCCAGAGTTGACACTGTAAATCGGGAGGTTGAAAGGAAATAACTTTCCATGGGCCCTGGTCTTTGGCGCAGGCCCATCGCAATGCCAGCTACTACAGAACGACTCGATGATGGAGCCACGATTAAAATGGATACTGCTCTTTGTCTACCACAGAACGCAAAATGAATCGCCAGATTTTATAAAGGATACGAATGCAATATCAGACACTTTCGTGAATTGATGAGCTTTGGCCAATTACGCAGCTCTGTGTGTGACACTGTCCAGACCATTAACCTAATGCAGCTTTAAAGGGATGGTTTCACCACGGAGTAGACAGTACAAGGTGCTGATGAACCAGGGCACGGAGTGGCCAGTGATCTTCACCAGCCTCACCAGGGGCCGAATGCTGCCTCAGGACGAGTCCTCACAGACACACACCCCTAGCCGCTTGGTGAGCCACAAGTCGATGTCCCCGGGGCTCGGCCCACCCAGTCTCTGGTGCGAGACTCTAGACAGTCTCTGGGTTAGAGCGTTCTAATCACCAGTAAATGCGCACTGGACAGGTGTAAAGAACACTGTACATTTTACTTTTGACACTTGAAAAAAGCAAGTGAAGAAAGATCATAAAAGCATTCAAATCACCTGTAAACCCACACTGGATAGGTGTAAAGAACACATGGAAAAAAACACCATAACAAGCGTTCTAATCACCTGTAAATGCGCACTGGACCCAGATTCACAAAACACTTCTTACACAAAAACTTAAGAAGCTTCTTATGGAGAAAAAAAAAAAAAGAAGTTCATAAGATAGTTTGTAAGTGCAATTCCTCAACAATATCTTAAGATGTAATGATTTTCTTACAAACTTGTCAAATAGCTTCTAACCAATCTTTTCAAAAATGTTTGTTGCTAGGCAACCGATTTAGCTGGCTATCTAGCTAGCAATGGCAATCATGTTAGCATATTTTGTACTGAGATTACTGTTCTAAAACATGTTATTGGATTTAAAATAATCAATACTGAAACTTTCAGATTAAGTTTGTGAGTGAATTAAACATGTTCAATTGCTTTCCTGAGTTTATTATTTTACTGCCCTGAGTTTAAGACAAAGGTTTAGCTATCTTGGAATTAAGAACATTTCCAATAACTTTATTTTCAAGAATCAAATTTCTTCTTAACTCTTCGCTTAAGGGGATACATAAGAAATAGCGCAATACATTTTTCAATAACCTTTTTGAGGAATAGCAACTTTGCTTAACTTTTTTCATAAATCTATAGTTAAGAAAAAAAAATCGCTGTTAAGAAGAAATTTCTTCTTAAGAAAGTTTTGTGAATCTGGGCCCTGGACAGGTGTAAAGAACACGTGTAACATTTACTTTTGACACTTGAAAAAAGCAAGTGAAAAATTATCATAACAAACGTTCAAATCACCTGTAAACGCACACTGGACAGGTTTTAAAAAATCACGTGTACAAAAAAATGACATTTGAAACTTGAAAAATGATCATTATAAGTGTTAAGACGTGTTCCGGGTAAGACGATTTGAACCTGCTGTCATTGGAGCGCGCGCCTTTTCATTGCAACCATGCCTGGACTACTGCTCGGAGATGTGTTTCCTAATTTTGAGGCCGAAACCACTAACGGCCAAATTAAATTCCATGATTTTTTGGGTGACTCGTAAGTAATTTTAAAGGCTGATATGAGATGAAATATGCCATCGATTGAAATCACGTGTTGGCATTTTGGAATAGACTACCGGAGGTTCCTGTTTTCCATTATATAATGTTCTCTTTTCGATTTCACTATATGCTTTGCATTAACTAAGGCGCCTGTTTCTAAATATTATGCCTAAATCATTAACTTGTAAAAAGAAAGGTTTAGTATAGTTTGGCAAAAATCGTCAGGTTGATTATGCTGAAAGCTGTCATAGCCTACTCTCAAACTGTGTGGGTGGGTGTGAATGTTTATTTGAAACCTATTGGGTATTGCTAGGATGCGTTGGCATCTGCACTTTTTTCGTAGATATAATAATAAACAGCTGTTCTTCCCCTATTTGAATAATATTTAGACATGTATCTTTACTCATGGTCTATGGTTTTAACTGCTTGCGTGCAGCTCAAATCATTTATTCTCTGAGCCCACTCAATGAAAACGCTGACAACACTGAAACGTCAATTGGTGCGACAAAGCAAGCTCTCTGTGGCCACACTTGAGGCCGGCTATATTTTTCTTCCTGGTACTTTACATGATCAAATACATTTTTTGAATGGATATTTAGGTTGCTTGACATAATCAGGTGGCGCAGTGGTCTAAGGCACTGAATCGCAGTGCTAGCTGCGCCACTAGAGATCCTGGTTCGAATCCAGGCTCTGTCATAGCCGGCCGCGACCGGGAGACCCATGGGGCGGCGCACAATTGGTCCAGGGTAGGGGAGGGAATGGCCGGCAGGGACGTAGCTCAGTTGGTAGAGCATGGCGTTTGCAACGCCAGGGTTGTGGGTTCGAAAAAAAATTATGCACTCACTAACTGTAAGTCACTCTGGATAAGAGCGTCTGCTAAATTACTAAAAATGTAAAATGTAGATTTGGCCCCTGGGAGCTGTGGCAGCCATCTTACTGCAGACTGTACTACTATTTTACAAACCTTTAATCTACAGTGCATTCAGAAAGTATTCAGACCCCTTTACATTTTCTACATTTTGCTACATTACAGCCTTATTCTAAAATTGATTAAATAGTTTTTTTCCTCATCAATCTACACACAATACCCCATAATGACAAAGCAAAAACAGGTTATTAGAAATGTTTG
Organism: Coregonus clupeaformis; assembly: GCF_020615455.1. NCBI lineage: Eukaryota > Metazoa > Chordata > Actinopteri > Salmoniformes > Salmonidae > Coregonus > Coregonus clupeaformis. The sequence goes on along the minus strand of NC_059212.1, from coordinate 51,382,065 downwards.
CAAATCCCTACAGCATGATGCTGCCACCACCATGCTTCACCGTAGGGATGGTGCCAGGTTTCCTCCAGACGTGACGCTTGGCATTCAGGCCAAAGAGTTCAATCTTGGCTTCATCAGACCAGAGAATCTTGTTTCTCATAGTCTGAGAGTCCTTTAGGTGCCTTTTGGCAAATCCTAGCGGGCTGTCATGTGCATTTTACTGAGGAGTGTCTGTCCACTCTACCATAAAGGCCTGATTGATGGAGTGCTGCAGAGATGGTTGTCCTTCTGAAAGGTTCTCCCATCTCCACAGAGGAACTCTGGAGCTCTGTCAGAGTGACCATCGGGTTCTTGATCACCTCCCTGACCAAGGCCCTTCTCCCCCAATTGCTCAGTTTGGCCGTGCGGCCAGCTCTAGGAAGAGTCTTGGTGGTTCCAAACTTCTTCCATTTAAGAATGATGGAGGCCACTGTGTTCTTGGGGACCTTCAATGCTGCAAAAAGTATTTGATACCCTTCCCCAGATCTGTGCTTCGACACAATCCTGTCACTGAGCTCTACGGACAATTCCTTCAACCTCATGGCTTGGTTTTTGCTCTGACATGCACTGTCAACTGTGGGACCTTATATAGACAGGTGTGCCTTTCCAAATCAAATCATGTCCAATCAATTTAATTGACCACAGGTGGACTCCAATCAAGTTGTAAAAACATCAAGGATGATCAATGGAAACAGGATGCACCTGAGCTCAATTCTGAGTCTCATAGCAAAGGGTCTGAATACTTATGTAAATAAGGTATCTGTTTTGTATTTTTAATACATTTGCAAATATTTCCAAAAAACAGTTTTCGCTTTGTCATTATGGGGTATTGTATGTAGATTGAGGGGGGGGGGTAATTTAATCATTTTTAGAATAAGGCTGTAACGTAACAAAATGTGGGTCTGAATACTTTCCGAATGCACTGTATATAAAGTCATGGCTTATACTTATTTGACTTTTGTAAAAGTCATGGCCTTTACTTCTTGGCCTGAATCTGTTTAAAATGTTTAACAGTTACACACAGTATAATACAATGAGCACATAGGGAAATACAGCAGTTATGTATTGTAGAAAAATAATATTTCTGAGACTGCGTGTATCAGAGGTGAGTTAGAACGCTCTATAGATGAGGTAACCCTGCCTGCGACTTACGACCAGCTTCGGCCCAGAACAGAATATTATTTTGGTCTACTGGTTAAGACTGGTTGGGTTCCCGACAAAATGGCTACTAAAGCTACTTTGCAATGCAAGGAGCAAATACAGACCAACTTCAGCTGTACCTGGGAAAATACCCCTGCCATTGAGTTGGAATAGTTCACAATTGCTGTGGACAACAAATCTCTCAAGCTGTGCTTCAGTCAGACAAGAACTGTGCCTGGCACATGTAATATTTTTATTTCAACCGGTTTCATGAACAAAAGTATGACACACTAGTTTTTCTACTTGCAGTTGAATATAATGTTTTTCTATTTCAACAAAGTAAAGGCTATGCCACAGTTTGGTATGCCATGGGCTTTTGGTGGTGACTGTTGATCTGAGGCAGAATCAGGTAAATGTGTACTTACTGCTCCCTAAGGGACCTCCAAACGTGATGGCTCCCTATCTAAATCTTTTCAGGATACATACATCTAACTCTGTGCCAAATGTGGTGTGTTTATCAACAACAGCAAAAAATTACTTTGTAACTGCAATATTGTATTACCAACAGTGGCCATTTTGTAAGATGCCTACCATGGCCAAATGTGGTGCTTTTATCACAAAGTGAACGATTGAGTCAAATTTTGCAGCTTAGCCGCTCCACTAAAACAGAAACACGGAAGCAGGGGGACAGAGGCTGACATTCCTCTGCTAGGCCCCTACAAATCTCTATATCTCCCTCTATCTATCACTCCCCACCCTCTCTCTCTCTAGCTGGGGTATCCTGTTCTCCCACCCCCGTGACTACACCCCTGTCTGCACCACAGAGCTGGGCCGAGCAGCCAAACTCAGCGGCGAGTTCAGCAGGCGCAACGTGAAGATGATCGCCCTGTCCATTGACAGTCTGGAGGATCACCGTGGCTGGACCAAGGTATAGGCTTGTCCCAAATGGCACCCTATACCCTTTTATAATGCACTACTTTTGACTAGGTCAAAGGGGATAGGGTGCCATTTGGGACACAGTTTTGAGTGGGTATACCAATGACCAGTGTGTTTAGTAATGGAGGGCTGTGCTGTGGTCCTGTAGGACATCCTGGCCTACAACAATGAGGAGTCTGGCTGTGAGTTCCCCTTCCCCATCATAGCAGACAGTCAGAGGGAGCTGGCAGTGGCCCTGGGCATGCTGGATCCAGATGAGAAGGACAAGGAAGGCATGCCCCTCACTGCCCGCTGTGTGAGTGTCAAAATACACACGCATGCACGCGCACACACGTACACAGGCACAGACAGACAGACAGACAGACACTGACACCCTTTCTCTCGCTTTCTTCCTGTCAGTATTGCACTCTACCGTTTCTCAGTCATTGCCCATAATGAGATCATCCTCCTCTTTCTTGTGCTCTATTTTCCATAAACATTACTTATTCATGCTGATGCAAGCAGCCTACCTTCACTGGCTAGTATGAGTTAACTACCCCTCCCCCACCACCCCGTCTCGCAAAAACACACACTACCTCAGCCCCTTGTTGCATGACGTAATCTTTTTATATTAATCAGTGAGGGTGATATCACCGCATGATGGCTTCCTGCTAGTGAACACAGCTCACTAGCCCTTATCTGCTACACTCTCTCGCTCTGTCACACACAAACTCATCCCCTACCTGCCTAATGCCATCCCACCAAAGTGTGACATTTTTTTGTGTCTCAGGTTTTTGTGATTGGCCAAGACAAGAAGCTGAAGCTGTCCCTGCTCTACCCTGCCACAACGGGGCGTAACTTTGATGAGATCCTGAGAGTGGTCGACTCCCTGCAGCTCACAGCAAAGAACCGGGTGGCCACCCCTGCTGACTGGCAGGTCAGTCAGCCAATCCCTGTCAAGCTCTTTAGCCTGAGAGTAGCATTTGCAGCATCCTTCAGGAAGTATTATCAGTCAAATATAAATGGCAGCTTGAGTGACCCTATAGACAATCAGTTAACATCATTCATCACGGCAACTATTTTTATTGTTCTCCAAATACTATCATCAGCGCAATATCAATATGCCACTTATGCCCATTTCTATTTTCTCTGCTAACTCCCCTTCTCATTCCCTCTCTCTGTCCAGCCTGGCGAGCGTGTGATGGTTCCTCCAAACATCCCTGAGGAGGAGGCAGCAGCCATGTTCACTGCAGGGATCTACTCCAAAGAGCTACCCTCAGGAAGGAAGTACCTGCGCTACACACCACAGCCATGAGGGGCAGCAGAGGATCACACCTATAGTCACACAGTCTCCCACAGAACCACAGAGGGAGATTGCCATTCTCTTTATGATGGTGGAGTGCTGATCATATCACAGATTGACTGGTAGCATTTTGCTGATACTATGGACTCAGGACGTGGTCATGTCGCACATGTTGTAGTACTGGCATGTTCAAAGACACATAGCTAGACAAGTTGGCCAGATTCAGCAAATCCATAAATACTGACAACTTGATTTATGGAGTTGAATGTGCAGTTGTCAGGTTTAAGATGTATTAAATACCTTGGACAGGTGTGCTGCCATACTTCTAATCGTGAGACCATGAATAAAACGCCTTCAACGGCAACACAGCCTTTAGTTTCACTTCAGTGTTACTTATTCATGGTCTGTGAATAAGTGTTACTTACTTACATTCTTATTGGCAGACTAAATAGCCTTGGTTTCTCAAATGACTGCCTCGCCTGGTTCACCAACTACTTCTCAGATAGAGTTCAATGTGTCAAATCGGAGGGCCTGTTGTCTGGACCTATGGCAGTCTCTATGGGGGTGCCACAGGGTTCAATTCTTGGGCCAACTCTTTTCTCTGTGTATATCAATGACGTCGCTCTTGCTGCTGGTGACTCTCAGATCCACCTCTACGCAGACGACACCATTTTGTATACATCTGGCCCTTCATTGGACACTGTGTTAACAAACCTCCAAACGAGCTTCAATTCCATACAACACTCCTTCAGTAGCCTCCAACTGCTCTTAAACACTAGTAAAACTAAATGCATGCTCTTCAACCGAACGCTGCTTGCACCCGCCCACCCGACTAGAATCACTACTCTAGACGGGTCTGACCTAGAGTATGTGGACAACTACAAATATCTAGGTGTCTGGTTAGACTGTAAACTCTCCTTCCAGACTCACATTAAGAATCTCCAATCCAAAGTTAAATCTAGAATCGGTTTCCTATTTCGCAACAAAGCCTCCTTCACTCATGCTGCCAAACATGCCCTCGTAAAACTGACTATCCTACCGATCCTTGACTTCGGCGATGTCATTTACAAAATAGCCTCCAACACTCTACTCAGCAAATTGAATGTTGTCTATCACAGTGCCATCCGTTTTGTCTCCAAAGCCCCATATAATACCCACCACTGTGACCTGTACGCTCTTGTTGGCTGGTCCTCACTACATATTCGTCGCCAAACCCACTGGCTCCAGGCCATCTATAAATCACTGCTAGGCAAATCCCCGCCTTATCTTAGCTCATTGGTCACCATAGCAACACCCACCCGTAGTCTGCGCTCCAGCGGGTATATCTCACTGGTCATCCCCAAAGCCAACACCTCCTTTGGCCGCAATTCCTTCCAGTTCTCTGCTGCCAATGACTGGAACAAATTGCAAAAATCTCTGAAGCTGGAGACACTTATCTCCCTCACTAACTTTAAGCATCAGTTGTCAGAGCACCTTACCGATCACTGCACCTGTACACAGCCCATCTGAAATTAGCCCGCCCAACTACCTCATCCCTATATTGTTATTTATTTTGCTCATTTGTACCCCAGTATCTCTATTTGCACATCATCTCTTGCACATCATTCCAGTGTTAATACTAAATTGTAATTATTTTGCACTATAGCCTATTTTATTGCCTTACCTCCATAACTTGCTAAATTTGCACACTGTATATTATATGTATTTCTGTTGTATTTTTGACTTTGTTTTGTTTTACCCCATATGTAACTCTGTGTTGTTGTTTTTATCGCACTGCTTTGCTTTATCTTGGCCAGGTCGCAGTTGTAAATGAGAACTTGTTCTCAACTGGTTTACCTGGTTAAATAAAGGTGAAATAAATAAAATAAAAATAAATTGCAGTCAATAAAGCAACTGTAACCCAACACCTACCAACCTCGTCCAGAGGATCGGATCTCATGGTGTAACGGCTAAGGTGTTGGGTTGACAGTGACTGGACCTGGGTTCAAGTCCCGGTCGGGGCTAACCCTGAATTCGCTACAATAACATAGTCTCTTCCCACAGCCCGCCACCATGAGTTTGCCACACGAGACTATACAGGTGACTGATGTCAGCATGATATTCTGTCATGGGTCTGGACATGACCCAGTCCTGTTAACTCAGCTGTGGGGGATTTGAGCATTCCTCTGTGTCACCTCAGAGATTATGGTCTTTGATCCTGTAAGGAACAGGAACACACATTCCTCTATGGCCTGCTCGGACAGTAGGAGACAGGATAGAGGTTAGAGACGTGATAGAGAAAGCGATAAGAGGAGATCAGAGAGAGAATGTGTGTGATAAGAGAGATCAGAGAGAGAATGTGTGTGATAAGAGAGATCAAAGAGAGAATGTGTGTGATAAGATAGATCAAAGAGAGAATGTGTGTGATAAGATGAGATCAAAGCGAGAATGTGTGTGATGAGAGATCAAAGCGATAATGTGTGTGATAAGAGGAGATCAGATACATAATGTGTGATAAGAGATCAAAGAGAGTGTGTGTGATAATAGGATATCAAATAGATGAGATCAGAGAGAGAAGGTGTGTGATAAGAGGAGATCAAAGAGAGGAGATCAGTGAGATAGGGATTAATAATAGCAAATAGGCCTAGGTGTGAAAAAGTTACATTGGACACAATTCCAAATTCTTATAAACTTGCATAATTTCTTACAAAAATATATTTCATGATGACTGTTTTATTGCTTTTCACAGGTGGACTTTTTCTGTCAGTGCCTTTTGAACTCTTATCAGTGTCCTGTGGATGGTACTGTAGACCATATTACATTTTCAGGCCAGGACTGCACGTCAAGTTTAAAATCTGAAATACTGGAATATTTCATTAATATCCTGCATCTTCCCCCATGCATCAAGTCAAGATGGACAGTGTCACCACCATTTTGCAAATGATAAATCACATTTGAGTTCAGACTCTTTTCTCCTCTGACTTTTATAGGGGTATTGGGTATCTAGGTCCAGCTGATTTTTGGAATCAACTAATTTGGGTGTCTGATATCATAGCCGTTTCCACAGTCTCTACCTGATATCGCATTCAGACTAATCCAACCTCGGTGTTGGGAGTACTGTCTGCCATTTCAGGTTGGACGGTGGCACCTCTTGGTTCTCAGTCAGTCATTCATAAAGGCCATGTACTCCCTCTGGTGGACATGGAGGCGCAGGAACACAGAGTGCTTCTTCCTGTAAAAGCTAAGAGAGAGAGAACACAGTTCCTCCAGTCAGATACTACAACATTATAAAAACATTATTAGAAGGACATCATTAGAACAAAATTACAAGCTGACCTGATAACAAATATACTTTAATATATCAGTAGTGATAAATGTTTCCCACATTAACGTTAATTAATCATTGTATCCCAGCACATGCCTCCAGCACAACCCACAGACGTTTGACCAATGAAACCCAACACTGATGCAGGCCAGTCTCTCGTCTCACCTCCGGAGCTCGTGGTCAGGCTGAACAACTTTTCCCACTTTGGCCATTTTCTCCATCGCCTCCTAAAACATGCATTCATAAATCAAGCACTGCTCAATTAATCATACACATTCAGTTTTAATCTATCTCGAGAGGTGAGGTAGAGAACAGCCCATGACCTGGTTTGAAAAGGAAAGGCCCAACTGTCTATGTAGTTTGTGACATACAGTACGTAGGCAGCCCAATTCTCAGTTCCTGGCCTTATACATATCCTTCTATATAAGCTCTATAGTTCACACTGCCCTGTCATCCCTAGTCCGTCATCCCTAGCTCAAATCCTCAGACAGCACCAACTGCATGAGCAGTTTTGACTCCAAATGAGGTGACAGGTGCGACCCAGTCCAAACAATAATACATATTCTTATTTTTAGCACGTCTGGCTTACCGGGTGGGCCACTACCCAGTGTTCAGAGGTATGCTGCTGAATGCCACAGAGCGACACCCCCAGAGCCCTCTCTTTAGATAGATATCTAGCTACCTCCATGTCATCTCACCAGACTATGCACAAGTCTCCTCCTTAAGCCATAAGAGTGCTGAACAATTCATCAAATGGCCACCCAGACTATTTGCATTGACCCCCCCACCTTGTTTTTACACTGCTGCTACTCGCTGTTTATTATCTATGCATAGTCACTTTACCCCTACCTACATGTACAAATTACCTGGACTAACCTGTACCCCCGCACATTGACTCGGTACCAGTGCCCCCTGTATATAGCCTCATTATTGTTATTTTATTGTGTAACTTTTTTTTTCTTTTTTCTTTAGTTTATTTAGTAAATATTTTATAATATAATAATAATAATAATATGCCATTTAGCAGACGCTTTTATCCAAAGCGACTTACAGTCATGTGTGCATAAATTTTTACGTATGGGTGGTCCCGGGGATCGAACCCACTACCCTGGCGTTACAAGCGCCATGCTCTACCAATTGAGCTACAGAGGACCATAACTCTATTTTCTTAAAACTGCATTGTTGGTTAAGGGCTTGTAATTAAGCATTTCACGGTAAGGTTTACACCTGTTGTATTCGGCACATGTGACAAATTACATTTGATTTGATTTTGAGACACAGCAAGGGAATCTGTGCATTTCTCCTTTACTTTAGTTTCTCTCCAGTAGATGGTAGTATGGAGTCAGGAATGCTATGATGCCAAACTAAATATTCTACTGCTGTGTTTATTGTGTGTGTGCTGCACCCACCTGTATGGAGCTATAATCATGGGAAGCACAGGCACCTAGAACTGCTGCTCCCACCAACACAGCCTCTGTCTGTGCAGGCAGCACCAAGGGCAACCCTGAGAACACAACAAGTAATATTGTTACATCCGTTCATAAGCACTCTCAAGTTATTTTACAAATAAGGAATTCATTTGAGTGTTTAAGTCACTCTCTTCATAATGAGAAATATACATTTCTAAATAATAATTCAGAACCTCAACTGAAACAATCTAGGTTTGTTTTCAGTGGGGGTGTTTCTCAAATTCAGGTTTGGTAGTACCTCCCCTGTTTTACTCTCGTTTCAAAACGTTTTATGGCTGCTGGACACAAACTAGATCACCCTCCATCACCCACCTGTGGCATTGGCTTGAATCTGCACATAAAGAGGATTCTTACTCAACCCCCCACACAGGAAGAGGGCTGTGATGTCATGTCCTGCCTGTGTCATGGCCTCTAGGATATGCCGGGTGCCCAGCTGAAAGGAGAGAGGCAGGAGTGGATTGTTGCAATATAAAACCAATCAATCAATCAATCTAATTAGTTTATAAAGCCCTTTATACAACTTAGAGGGAGGGCGTACTCCTCTGGCTATCATAACCACACACAATAATTTAGGATAGGATAATCTAGGTAAATATTTCAAGCAATGTGTGACATGTTTATATTAAATGTAGTATTCATGCTTTTTGGGGTTTCAGAAAAGCGCTATATAAGTACTATGTATTATTACTAGTGAAACTTACAGCCAGTGCCTGTACAGTAGCAAGGTAAAGGAGGGCCAGGTCATCCAGGGTCTGGGACAATGACAGCCCAACCACCTGTACACACACAGAACACCTTCAGTACCACTTAGAAAAGCTTTGTAGAGCATTCATATTCATAAGAACTACATAGATGCTTCACAAATCATTCATAAGCAAAGTCATACAGGTCTGGCATTTTGACAATGTGGCTTAAAACCCTTCATTTACTTTTATATAGCATGATGACATTTGTTTCTGAATGATTTCTGAGCTCAGAGGGTCAGAGCCCTAGCCTGGTCCCAGATCAGTTTGTGCTCTCTTCAAAACAAACACTAATAACATAAAAAGTGTTTGTCACATGTGCCGAATACAACGGGTGTAGACTTTACCGTGAAATGCTTGCTTACGAGCCCTTCCCAACGATGCAGAGTAAAAAATAAAGTTCACAAGAATTAAGCTATCTATTTACAGAGTACCAGTACCAGATCAAGGTGCAGGGGCTGGAGGTATTTGAGGTAGATATGTACATAAAGGCAGGGTAAAGTGACTAGGCATCAGAATAGATAATAATAATAGTACAAATAAAGAAATGAGCAGCGGCAGCATATGATGAGTGTGTGTTGCCAACTCCTATGGTCATTGTTCTTGCCCAATGACCATAGGACTAGGCAAGATAGCATAAACAGATCTGGGAGCAGTCTATCAGAGCCCTGAGCCAGAGGTGGTCTCTCCTCACCGCGCCCCTCAGGGTGGGGTCCGCCAGGGGGGAGCGGTTGCCATGAAAGTCTGGCCAGACGTGGAGGCTGGAGGCCAGCAGGTCCAGGGGAGCCCCCAGGTCTTTAGCCATGGAGGACAGGTGTCTGTTCAGGTAACTGTAGATATGCTCCCCACTGCAGGGAAATATAGGGGATGTTACACTTCTTTAAACCTACTTTGTATTATGTTGTTGATTGCCAATTATTTGTGTAGCAAGGTGGTTTTTCATTGGGAATCTATTTTGTAAAGTGTAAAAAGTAATTGACTTCTCAGCTGCTATTGGAACTATGTAATGCCTTCGAGCTATAGTAAATCAATCATTATTTCGCAATGGAAGGTGGACAGACGGCACATTGTTTACGAGCTAGAAAAACTTGTTTTCCCATTGCCCAAGGAGTTTGTCAATTGACATGCCAGGACAGGTGATAACAGACATTTACACCATGCTCTTAGTAGGTTAAGGTTAAGTAGGTTAAACATATGGATTCTGAGCATTCTGGGCCTACAGGCGCCTGGGCAGAGTACATATCTGGACAGAGTATGTGGTTCATGTTAAATGTGTATTCTGTACTATTCCATGTGAATTGTATGTTGTTGTTGTTTTAATAGATATGATTTTTCTGTAAATAGCTGACCCTTTCACAGCCTGCTCCTGTAGCTGGGGGTAGGCTACATGACCTTTCACCACATAGTCAATCTGAGGTAGGAGAAAAAAGAAAGAAAAGAAAAGAAAGATGTTGTGGATCTGGTTTGAGCAACCCTAGTGCCTAGTATAATGCATATGTAGCTGATTACTTCAGGTCACAGTTCACACATGGACAAAGTCACAATTACAGGGTTAAGGTACTGCTGGTGTTCTTTCTCTCCTTCTGAGAGGAGACTGGGACTCCAGGTATGTGGGTTCTTGGGCCAATCAGTGACATGAATAGATCAATGAACTACCAGGTAGAGAAGAAAACCAGCAGTTCTGCAGGGCCTTGTGCAAGTAGTTGAATAGGCCTGGTCTAGTAGGACCCAGGGGGAGCAGAGCTGAACTGACCAGTCTTCCAGTAGCACTCTGTCCTCCCTCGTTGAGCCACAGCTCAGGCACCATGGCGGACAGGTAGGGTCCCCACACACCCGGTACAAACAGGGGCCCCTGGCTGATCTGAACACATGGGGACAGAATAACACATAGAGGCTTCAACACAGCTATGGGCTTCAACACAGCAGCAGGCCCCCTCACCTCCCCCTACTAGAGCTAGATGTTAAAGCTCATGACACTAGACTCCAGCTGAAGGATTCAAGAGGTTGCAGCAGGTCAGGGTCTACCCCTCATGATTGGTCACCATGAAGGACTGCTGATGAATGGCATTGTAATACTATTCGCCATGCTAGATAAACAAACTTGGCTAAGATGGGTTGTGGGTTTGATTCCTGCATGGGCCCCACATACTGAATATGTCTGTCACTGTCAATGTTCTGTAAATCAGATCAAATCTGACAAGTGGCACATATTATATTACATGACAACAGGAGCTGTTTAAGTCTAACCAACTCACCGCCATGTGACAGGAAGATGTTCCACAGATCATGGCCATGCGCGACGTGATTGGCTGGTCCTCACAGGCCAGGGAGAACCCCCTCACGTCTGCACCAATCACACCTGGAACCACAAAACACACCTTATTCTCATTATTTACATGGTTAAAAAGTTAGGAAGGTCGTGGACCAAGAACATTTGTAAATTTACATTTCTGTCAAGTACAGTATGTCGTGGAAAAAAGGTATTTCTCATTCCTCTGCCTACTTGACATTTCCACTTCTACGTTTTGACCTTTTGCAAAGTTCACTGAGAATACCCAAAACACATGTATAAAAACAAAATAAAAAAACGATTCTCAGTTGTTCCTGCCATAACCTGCCCGTTGGAAACTGTGCACAAGGCTTCTACTTATTCTCTTTTTATCACTAAGAACACATTTGTTTGACAAGAAGAATAAAACATCCTTTATGATTCCAAAACACGGGTTATATAATAGCCAATGGGGAGACTGGGCCACAAAATGGAGGATTGTTAACTCAGTATCTTCACTCTTTGAAGTGGGTCTGTAACCTCCAAGGTGGAATATAGTGCTGACATTTACTGCTGGGATAATGTTGCCAAGCTGGTTCTAGTTTTAAATGTGGGAGGAGGTGGGAAAGAGGAGGAGGTACACAGAGGTGGAGGAGCAGAGTGCACGTACATGTCTGACATGTACAACAGTTTAGAACAGCACAGTGCTTTAAACTTTCACCTTTGACCCCATGCAAGTGTAATCAGCAGAGGTCCCAGCAGGAGTCAAAAGTCGAAGTTCATTAGCAGTTTAACTGCCTAAACGGAACCAGATGACCAAGGTCTGGTTAGGTGACTGATCCAGGTGATGATAATAAACTCCTGCAGTAGTTTCTACTGAGCTGCTCACACAAACATCTTCAGTTGTCATCTACATTTTTATTATATTCTCATTTATAGATTGTTAGCGGCAATATGAAGCACCAGTGGTATGCGCAAAAACTATTTTGTGACTACAAACAAAAAAACAGAGGAGACCCTTGGAATGAGTGTCTACCTAGGCCTCCGGCATGGGCATCGATAAGGGAGGCTCCCACTGGGGTGCCCATGTCCAGCCCCAGTTCGGCTGCAGCTTCCTGGGTAAGGCCTTCTCCCACTGGGCTCCCTGGACAGCAGGTCACACTGCCTAGATGGGTGTGGAGAAACACACAGTGGCTGGAGTCAGTGGTACTCCCATTGAGAAACCAATGCGGAGTTTGATATTTCAATTTTTCTTTCATTTATTCAGGAAAACTCTCTTGATGTTGAAAACCGGTTGACTCTGCTCACCTATTTTGGAATGGTTGTTTTCCAGTAAGTCCTCTAGACCAATGGCTGTCCAGAAGCTGGTGTCCCATTTTTCTGTGGGGCAATAGGTCCACTTACACACCAGAGTACATAAGGACCTGAAGAAGAAGGGAGAATCTGTCTGATACACACCCACTGTGACTGGTCAAGATACACAAACACGCACAAACCCCTCCTACCCCTCTCTCCTTCTGTTCTAAAGCTCACCTGGCCAGAGAAGCCGTGGCTTTCCAGGACAGGAAGTCAGGGAGGTCCAGAAAGTGGGTGGCGTCCCTCCAGCATGTCTCTCTCAGGTTCTGACCAAAGAATTATGGGTAGGGGGAAAATTATATAAAAACTTCAAGGCAATAAACCACAGCACTTAGGCAAACTAGCCAATCAGAGGTGTCCAATAATAAAACAGTCTGTTGACGTATAGTGGGTGACCTCTAACCTCTTTCAGCCAGAGCAGCTTGGGGGGCTGCATCTCCGGTGACATCACCCCTCCCACCCTGCTCAGGACCCTGTGGCCGGTGCTGGTGATGCGTGCAGCCTGCTCCGCAGCGCGATGGTCCATCCACATCACCACGTTCCTCTCAGCCTCACCTACACACAGGGCAACAGAGAGGGGAGGAGGAGACATTTTGACAAATACCTAGTTGAAACGTTGGACTCAATAACACTGTGAGCATTCAACTATTTATCTATTTTTAACCATTCTCTCACTCACCATCCTGGTTGACAGCTACAGGCTGGAAGTTCTGGTCCAGGACCACTAGGGAACAGGTGGCATCAAAACCCACCCCTCTGACCTGATTCCTCTGCACTCCCTGGGTCACTTTCTGTCATAGGAATATGGTGTTGGTTACATGTTGTTCTTTATGTTTTTGTTTTGTATTGCTGCTGAATATAATGAGAAAACCTTGCAAAACGGCAAAAAGTATTCAAAAAGGTATTGGAGTTAGGCATCATACTAATCTAGGCCAAAAATTAAAGAAATTCCAAGAGAATGTATCACTTTGCAGAGCACTTTAGTCACACCTGAACACAGTCTCTAACACCTACCCGGACTGTGCTACAGCACTTAGCCCAAATGTCAGTGGATGACTGGACATAATGGTCTGAGTGAGGTTTCCAGATGGTGACCATCTCCTCTGCAGTGGTCTTTACTTGGCCCTCCCTTGTGACCAGAGCAGCCCTCACACTGGCTGTCCCCACATCCACCCCCACATAGTACCACTCTACTGGGTCTGACCCAGCCATTTACAACACCTGCAGGACAGAGAGAGAGGAATCATTAAAAATAGATCACTGGTGAAGAAGGTTACTATGGCATGTCTAGGGATCATGCATATAGGTTATGGGCTCAAATATGAAATGAAAACATACAAACCTATTGTGTTTCTTACAAAAAAAAAAAAATGAAATAGTGTACTACACACGAGACAGTATAGATAGATACTCATTAGCAATGGGATCATGTCACTTTCCTGTTGATAGAGTGTGAAAGTACTAAAAGTATTGCACTGTGCGTGATTGATCACTGAAGTGATACAATGTTGCTTTTACATTTTTGGAATCAATTTGTTATATATAATTTCGGTCTCTGTTCAGTCTGCTACATTTGACAATTCGTGGTGTAAAACGCGAATCCATAAACATTTGATTTAAACAGGGTCAACCCGACACGAAACTTTAACAACTTGTTTGATACATTACCTGGCCTCGAAGATCACAATTTATATTGATAACATCCACGAAATCACTCTTGGATGAATAGCGAAGTGGACTTTGATTTCCAACGGAACGCGTTAGTGACCAAAAAGGGTAAATCGTTGTGCTCTCGCATAGCAGGCCAGGCAGCGGGGTTTCTCTTTGCTTTGATCAACTGCGAGTTTGTAACACTGGCAGCTCGTCATTGTACACATACAAATCTGAAATTACACTAGCCCATTAAATCAGCTTTACAATTTTAGTTTCATTTCTAAAGTGAGGATGTCAAGAAACCCCTATTCTATTAATCTGTATGTATAAAACGTGCTCTGCCAAAATAGACCTTAAAATTGTATTGTACCTCAATGTAACTCCCTAGAATAGGTGATAAGAACATAGTTGAGTCAGGGTCATTTGAGTCTAACACAGGCAACAACAAAAACAGTCAAAATTGGAAGACAATTCTACTGATCTTATAAACACTCAAGGCCCAGGGAAAGCAGTGCACAGCAGACTGTGCTTGGGCCAGTAAGGAATATATATATATACACTGCTCAAAAAAATAAAGGGAACACTAAAATAACACATCCTAGATCTGAATGAATGAAATAATCGTATTAAATACTTTTTTATTTACATAGTTGAATGTGCTGACAACAAAATCACACAAAAATGATCAATGGAAATCAAATGTATCAACCCATGGAGGTCTGGATTTGGAGTCACCTCAAAATTAAAGTGGAAAACCACACTACAGGCTGATCCAACATTGATGTAATGTCCTTAAAACAAGTCAAATTGAGGCTCAGTAGTGTGTGTGGCCTCCATGTGCCTGTATGACCTCCCTACAACGCCTGGGCATGCTCCTGATGAGGTGGCGGATGGTCTCCTGAGGGATCTCCTCCCAGACCTGGACTAAAGCATCCGCCAACTCCTGGACAGTCTGTGGTGCAACGTGGCGTTGGTGGATGGAGCGAGACATGATGTCCCAGATGTGCTCAATTGGATTCAGGTCTGGGGAACGGGCGGGCCAGTCCATAGCATCAATGCCTTCCTCTTGCAGGAACTGCTGACACACTCCAGCCACATGAGGTCTAGCATTGTCTTGCATTAGGAGGAACCCAGGGCCAACTGCACCAGCATATGGTCTCACAAGGGGTCTGAGGATCTCATCTCGGTACCTAATGGCAGTCAGGCTACCTCTGGCGAGCACATGGAGGGCTGTGCGGCCCCCCAAAGAAATGCCACCCCACACCATGACTGACCCACCGCCAAACCGGTCATGCTGGAGGATGTTGCAGGCAGCAGAACGTTCTCCACGGCGTCTCCAGACTCTGTCACGTCTGTCACATGTGCTCAGTGTGAACCTGCTTTCATCTGTGAAGAGCACAGGGCGCCAGTGGCGAATTTGCCAATCTTGGTGTTCTCTGGCAAATGCCAAACGTCCTGCACGGTGTTGGGCTGTAAGCACAACCCCCACCTGTGGACGTCGGGCCCTCATACCACCCTCATGGAGTCTGTTTCTGACCGTTTGAGCAGACACATGCACATTTGTGGCCTGCTGGAGGTCATTTTGCAGGGCTCTGGCAGTGCTCCTCCTGCTCCTCCTTGCACAAAGGCGGAGGTAGCAGTCCTGCTGCTGGGTTGTTGCCCTCCTACGGCCTCCTCCACGTCTCCTGATGTACTGGCCTGTCTCCTGGTAGCGCCTCCATGCTCTGGACACTACGCTGACAGACACAGCAAACCTTCTTGCCACAGCTCGCATTGATGTGCCATCCTGGATGAGCTGCACTACCTGAGCCACTTGTGTGGGTTGTAGACTCCGTCTCATGCTACCACTAGAGTGAAAGCACCACCAGCATTCAAAAGTGACCAAAACATCAGCCAGGAAGCATAGGAACTGAGAAGTGGTCTGTGGTCACCACCTGCAAAACCAGTCCTTTATTGGGGGTGTCTTGCTAATTGCCTATAATTTCCACCTGTTGTCTATTCCATTTGCACAACAGCATGTGACATTTATTGTCAATCAGTGTTGCTTCCTAAGTGGACAGTTTGATTTCACAGAAGTGTGATTGACTTGGAGTTACATTGTGTTGTTTAAGTGTTCCCTTTATTTTTTTGAGCAGTGTATATACAGTGAGGGAAAAAAGTATTTGGTCCCCTGCTGATTTGTGTACGTTTGCCCACTGATAAAGACATGATCAGTCTATAATTTTAATGGTAGGTTTATTTGAACCGTGAGAGACAGAAAAACAAAACAAAAATCCAGAAAAATGCATGTCAAAAATGTTATAAATTGATTTGCATTTTAATGAGGGAAATAAGTATTTGACCCCTCTGCAAAACATAACTTAGTACTGGGTGGCAAAACCCTTGTTGGCAATCACAGAGGTCAGACGTTTCTTGTAGTTGGCCACCAGGTTTGCACACATCTCAGGAGGGATTTTGTCCCACTCCTCTTTGCAGATCTTCTCCAAGTCATTAAGGTTTCGAGGCTGACGTTTGGCAACTCAAACCTTCAACTCCCTCCACAGATTTTCTATGGGATTAAGGTCTGAAGACTGGCTAGGCCACTCCAGGACCTTAATGTGCTTCTTCTTGAGCCACTCCTTTGTTGCCTTGGCCGTGTGTTTTTGGTCATTGTCATGCTGGAATACCCATCCACGACCCATTTTCAATGCCCTGGCTGAGGGAAGGAGGTTCTCACCCAAGATTTGACGGTACATGGCCCCGTCCATCGTCACTTTGATGCGGTGAAGTTGTCCTGTCCCCTTAGCAGAAAAACACCCCCAAAGCATAATGTTTCCACCTCCATGTTTGACGGTAGGGATGGTGTTCTTGGGGTCATAGGCAGCATTCCTCCTCCTCCAAACACGGCGAGTTGAGTTGATGACAAAGAGCTTGATTTTGGTCTCATCTGACCACAACACTTTCACCCAGTTCTCTTCTGAATCATTCAGATGTTCATTGGCAAACTGGACTAGCAAACGGGCCTGTATATGTGCTTTCTTGAGCAGGGGGACCTTGCGGGCGCTGCAGGATTTCAGTCCTTCACGGCATAGTGTATTACCAATTGTTTTCTTGTTGACTATGGTCCCAGTTGCCTTGAGATCATTGACAAGATCCCCCGTGTAGTTCTGGGCTGATTCCTTACTGTTCTCATGATCATTGCAACTCCACGAGGTGAGATCTTGCATGGAGCCCCAGGCCGAGGGAGATTGACAGTTCTTTTGTGTTTCTTCCATTTGCGAATAATCGCACCAACTGTTGTCACCTTCTCACCAAGCTGCTTGGCGATGGTCTTGTAGCCCATTCCAGCCTTGTGTAGGTCTACAATCTTGTCCCTGACATCCTTGGAGAGCTCTTTGGTCTTGGCCATGGTGGAGAGTTTGGAATCTGATTGATTGATTGCTTCTGTGGACAGGTGTCTTTTATACAGGTAACAAGCTGAGATTAGGAGCACTCCATTTAAGAGTGTGCTCCTAATCTCAGCTCGTTACCCGTATAAAAGTCACCTGGGAGCCAAAAATCTTTCTGATTGAGAGGGGGTCAAATACTTATTTCCCTCATTAAAATGCAAATCAATTTATAACATTTTTGACATGCGTTTTTCTGGATTTTTTTGTTGTTATTCTGTCTCTCACTGTTCAAATAAACCTACTATTAAAATTATAGACTGATCATATCTTTGTCAGTGGGCAAACGTACAAAATCAGTAGGGGATCAAATACTTTTTTCCCTCACTATATCTATATATTTTTTTTTTCACCTTTATTTAACCAGGTAAGCCAGTTGAGAACAAGTTCTCATTTACAACTGCGACCTGGCCAAGATAAAGCAAAGTAGTGCGATAAAAACAACAACAACACAGAGTTACATATGGAATAAACAAAAACGTACAGTCAATAACACAATAGAAAATCTATATACAGTGTGTACAAATGAAGTATGTTATGGAGGTAAGGCAATAAATATGCCATAGTGCAAAATAATTACACAATTTAGTATTAACACTGGAGTGATAGATGTGCAGAAGATGATGTGCAAATAGAGATACTGGGGTGCAAATGAGCAAAATAAATAACAATGTAAATAACAATATGGGGATGAGGTAGTTGGGTGGGCTAATTACAGATGGGCTGTGTACAGGTGCAGTGATCGGTAAGCTGCTCTGACAACTGATGCTTAAAGTTAGAGAGGGAGATAAGTGTCTCCAGCTTCAGAGATTTTTGCAGTTCGTTCCAGTCATTTGCAGCAGAGAACTGGAAGGAATGGCGGCCAAAGGAGGTGTTGGCTTTGGGGATGACCAGTGAGATATACCTGCTGGAACGCATACTATGGGTGGGTGTTGCTATGGTGCCCAATGATCTAAGGTATGGCAGGGATTTGCCTAGAAGTGATTTATAGATGACCTGGAGCCAGTGGGTTTGGCGACGAATATGTAGTGAGGGCCAGCCAACGAGAGTGTACAGGTCACAATGGTGGGTAGTATATTGGGCTTTGGTGAGAAAACAGATGGCACTGTGATAGACTACATCCAATTTGCTGAGTAGAGTGTTGGAAGCTATTTTGTAAATGACATCGCCGAAGTCAAGGATCGGTAGGATAGTCAGTTTTACAAGGGCATGTTTGGCAGCATGAGTGAAGGAGGATTTGTTGCGAAATACGAAGCCGATTCTCTAGAATAGAGGGGAGAGAGAAAGAATAGAGGAGGGAGAGGACAGGGAAACATAGAGCAGCAGGACAGGAAGAAACAGATGGTCCTTAACAAACACTGTAGACATGTTTAACACACACACATGGGTGAGTGAGTAATCTAACTTTCCTCTATTTATGATCAACACATGCTAAATGAACTCTCCACATTTTGGTCAGAGCAGAGCACAGACAGGAAGAGTGTGTTTTCATGGGCTGAGGGTCCATCGCTACAACAAAGGACAGCTTGTAGCGGCTGGGCCGGGTTCTAAACAAAACTCTTGATTACAACTCTCCATGCAGTGGAAGCAGCTGGCTGAGCCAGGGGAGGAAGGTGGTGTTATCTAGAGGTTACCCATCAGGCCACTGGACAGGAAACAAGGACAGAGAAACAGGAAGTATGGCCGGGTCAGCGGTAGGTTGATAGGAAAATTCCCCGCTACAGTTATAAACACAGGTGCGTGCTGGGGGAAATGTGTAAACCTATTTTATCTTCTATAGGGAGCTGCTGCTGAGAGACTGCTGTGAGACCAGTCTCAAGTACTACTTGCTCCATACAGAGAATGCATGAATGTGTGAGTGTGTGAGGGAGGGAGGGAGAGAGAGAGAGAGAGAGAGAGAGAGAGAGAGAGAGAGAGAGAGAGAGAGAGAGAGAGAGAGAGAGAGCGTGCATGCACACGTGTTTGTTTTTATTTTTTGGCCTGTGTTCATCTGGTGTATCCCTGTGACTGTGTGCATGTTTGTGGGATTGGAACGTTGTCATTGAACACATTTGTTGTTAGTATCATTATTGTGACAGGAGGAACAGACTTTCCAAAATATTCCAATCTGGAATTCCAAGTGAAGGTGTCAAATACCTCCAAATGGTGGTGGTTGTTGTGCCGTCAAGGCAACCTGAGGACAAGCGTGTCACTTCAGGGTTGACCTCAGTCTGTGGCCTGTGCCTGTGGCCCGTCCACTTATTTATAGTCAGGGTTAAATAGAATGTGTTGAATATTGCAAGGAGTGAGCAGACAGAGTTAAAGCTCACGGCAAGGACAGAGCAGAGAGAATACCAGCACTATCAGTCAGACAGTTTGCTTGAGACTGAGGAGCACCTCTTTGAGGCCCATTGAGCTCTACTGGAACTGGAAGGAGTTTCTCCACATATTGCACTTTTTTTTTTTTGCACATGAAAGTCATAAATATAATAAGCGATAGACTACATCTATTTGGGGAAATATATAATGAAAAATAAAGTTACAGAGTTGGCCCCACTTCACAGGCATAACAATAATAAGCCATAGACTACATCTATTTGGGGAAATATATAATGAAAAATAAAGTTACAGAGTTGGCCCCACTTTACATTCAGGAATGGTAATACCTAGGTTATGTAGTTGCATGGTAGTAACCGTGTAATTACAGTGTAGGAAGGAACACATTGTTGTTACATAGTTGCTTACTTGTTATACCTGTACTCTGTACTACATAACTAATGCATAAAGTATCACCTGAAAAGCAAAACAAAAAACAGAGGAAGCGACCCCCCCCCACTCTGTCACAAGCACCAGAAGTATATCAAATTCCTACGCATTCACCCACAAAGTCAAAGAGCAAAAGAAAGCAAATATCGTGAAAGCTGATTTTAAAAGGTAATCTGGTCAATTTTTATTGAGATTGGATAACAAAATTGAGCGGGTAAAAAGACATTCAAAAACAAAACGCAATCCCAGAGGACAACGTTCCTTTTACTGCATTACCTAATCCCATCAGCCTTTGCGGGAGGCGGGAATATGGCTGGTTGTCAACGCAACGTGCATGTCATTAAAAGAAGTAACGCCCATCACATCATCTCAAACCAATAGGAAGCCTGATACATGACATCATTGTTATTTTCAGTATAGCAGCAGCTTAGAAGTGGATAAAGTTCGTCTCCACGTTGGAAGTGGTAGAAACTACATTGTGTCGAGTCAGACACAGTATCTGCTTAGAGAAGAAAAACCTTATTTGAATAGGCGAATCGATGATTTTTTTTAAAAATCCTAATTGAAACAAAGACGCCTATCGATTGAGGAAGTTCATATTTTGTTTGTTTGATACTATTATTTTATCAAATCTCAAGAAAAGTTTCCACATCGGACATCAAGAGTTGTCCTCCGGGTTGAGATTCGAAAATTACTTGTCCTAAGACTGTAAAAAGATTTGGGAAAGCAGATTACAATTTATCACTCCATATTGTTTATTGCCATTTCGACCTTTGATGTTTGGATTTTTTCCCAGCAATTATATTCGAAATAAAGACCCGTCAATTGATGCCCACCAAGATGGAAGCTACATTATATGACGAATCGGTAAATGGTCAGCAAGGCGCAGTGGGTGGATATCATGGGTTTAACCCGAAAACCCTGAAGCAGAGCATGACACTGAACCTAAACGACCCTAAAATGTTTAAACCTCATCTGCGGGCGAAAGCTATCGACATCCTGACGTCCCCTGATGTGGGATTATTAAAACTGGCCTCCCCGGAATTGGAAAGGCTCATCATCCAGTCCTGCAATGGGCTGACGACTCCGACCCCAACTCAGTTCCTCTGTCCCAAGAACATCACCGACGAGCAAGAGGGTTTTGCCGAGGGATTCGTAAAGGCGCTCGCGGAGCTTCATTATCAACAGCATATGCCCAATGGCAGCTCTGACGCTCAAACCAATGCTCCCAACGACATGGCACCCGCATCTACTGTGTCGGACAGTCCTATACCCTACAGCTGCACCGTGCGCCCCGAGCCACCTGAATACACAAACTTGGGCACTTTCAGTCGGGCTGTCAGCTCTGCGTCGGCACTTAACGGCGACAGACTCTCCTCCGCTAGTTACACGGCCGACCCGTCCCAAACCCACATCGAGCCCCAGCATCCACGGATACAGCATCCTCGGCTACAGTCATTCAAAGAGGAGCCCCAGACGGTGCCCGAGATGAGTGGCGATACCCCTCCGCTGTCTCCTATCGACATGGAGAGCCAGGAGCGGATAAAAGCCGAGAGAAAGCGCTTGAGAAATAGGGTGGCCGCGTCCAAATGCCGGAAAAGGAAGCTGGAGAGGATCTCGAGGCTGGAGGACAGGGTAAAAAACCTGAAGACCCAACACACAGAGTTGGTCTCCTCTGCCAACGTGCTCCGGGACGAACTGGCACTGCTCAAACAGAAGGTCATGGACCACGTTAACAGCGGGTGCCAACTCATATTGACGCAGCAGCTCCAGGCGTTCTGAACGGCCAAAGACTGCGCTTTGAGCGAGAGACATTTCATTATGGGACCAAACGCAGCTCCTAGGGGCGTGATACAGTACTTCGTCTTTGCGCCTGACAGAATGGCGACAATATAAACTTCTTCGTGGAATAATTAGGCTAGGGGTGGCCAAGGCCGACAAACAGTGCCAATGCCTGTTACCCTATGACGAGTTTTGACATTGTCTAGTATGTAAATAGTCCAAGTCTAGCACTGAGTTTTCTCACCAGCAACAAGTTGTACAATGTAACACGATGAGACATTGCATTATTGACACACCTTGTGAAAGGACTGACTCACAGGTGTGTGTAGGCTAGGCTACTAGGACTGACACAAAACCTTCTTACTTTCTTAACATTTACACATTAATACAATTTTGTGAAAGGGGTATAACAAATGTTAGATCTGAATTAATACCTTATCATAATACTGTTTTTATGCCTGTTTTTATGCGAACTGTATGTTTAAACGACAAATCTAATGTGGAATAAAAATTATCATGAAGAATATTGTCGCGGTTATAATTATTCAGAATGGGGTTTTAAATGTCAGGGAAATAGGTCAATAGTTCAGCCCAGGATGAACAGTGAATTAATTAAATGTTTGTTGACAGTGAAATAGGGACAGACTGACCATTGAGTCACTCCAGTGTAGCGTAATCGCTTGGTAGGGGGACCGTGCTCCTCGACAAACGATTGGACGACGTGTCGGAAATGAGCAGCCAGCAAGCCAAATATGGCAAGAGAGCTCTGAGCAGTTACCTTGTCTATGACGGGTGGGTGTGGGAAACACTATTTTCACGGCACTTCGATACCCAAGTTACTTTTTCGTTGCAGGTTAGGAGAACCTACGCAGCAGGTTAAGGTTAGGAAAGGGGTTAGGGTTCGCGAAATTGTGCCTAAAATACGAGGTCCCGTTGGAAATGCTGGTCGGTAGTAGGCCTAGTAGTCATACCAAAGATGGTGGATAAATGAAGATAGTTCACGCAGGCCGTTTACCATTGAAAACAAATGGTCAGTTCTGGTCTACTTAACTGGGTGTCTCTCATAGACACAAATGCAATAGAGAGCATTAGTAATGTCGTCTTTTTGTAGGCAGTAACTCCCCTATGGTTCGTTGAACAAAGCCTATGGGAAAATTGAGTTTTTGGATAAACGCTGAAAATAAATTGTGATAAACACAGGTTTAGGAGATTTTAAACGTTTTGTTCTATGAGAATCTTCATCAGCTAATGTCACTTTTTGTGAATTTTGAAGCATTTATGTAAGAAAACCCCCCACAAAACACATAAAGGCTCATAATTAATAAAGGTCATGTTAACCAACTAACTATTCTTTCCCCATTAATTTTCCCCATGGCTGAACAACCAGAGGTAAATCATTTCTGTTTTTTAGGACTACAAGCTCTATAGCAGCTGGGTCTGGCCTACTTAGTTCATTGAACAGTCTCTGGTCATACCACTGGTGGTGTTTTACAGAGCTCAAGTGCACATGAGGAGAAACAAACTTCAATAGTGTCTTCTACAGGCCTATTCCCAAAGATGACTTATTTTTTCTATTCCACCATAGAAATAGATGCATTACACTATTTTATTACATAGATAATATATTTAAAATGTTCAATGATAGAACGTCAAAGAAGTCTGTCCAGCACCTGACAGTTGGCTGTGTTTATTAAAAAATATATATTTCAATGATAGAAGATACAATGGAAGATTACTTAGTAATCTATTTCAACTGATGATTAAAATGGGCAAATTATGAAAATGTAATAGATAAAATGTAGAAAAAATTAATTCAATGAAACTTATTTTGTGTAATATATTTTTTATTTCATTTTGCCATTTTTGACTTCCATTGATATTATAAACGATTGTCGGTGGAAAGAAATACACAATCATATATACATATTTGCATAAATACTGTGATGTATGCATTGCTGTGACAAAGTTCAGTAAACAAGGACCCATGTGTACTTCAGGCATAATTCTGCAAGGGCATGTCAATATCAAAATAAAAAGGGGCCACAATATTTGTTCAGATGTGTGGGAAATACGAAAGTAACACTATCTGACAAATTAACTGACAAAAATAACTGAAACTCACCCGAAGGTCAGAAATGCACCCATCCACCTTAAACTTGTTAACATTATTAACAGTGCAGAGAGGTTATGGGAGAGATATAGCTCTGTGTGTGTAGACATGTTAGTGCCTTAATAAGCTCGGTCTGTGACCATACCACACCACACTGGGACTTCCTTTATTTCTCTACATTACAGCACAGGTCTGTGAGTCTTCCACACAGATATACTATATGCATCTAAGGCTGGGTTTACACTCCACCAAGCGTTCTAAAACATTATTGACACTAGTGTAAAGTTGTGGTGCATGGTGAATCGGTTGCAGAGCCCCCCTAGTGGATTGTTAATCCAGTCTTAGAGATCATCCTCTCCCTCGCTCTGCTTCAAGGCAGTGTATAGGGGCCACATAGGTGCCTCAACACTGTGTTCATCTCTCTATTTGTCTCTGCCCTACCCCACCACTATCTGTCTGTGTGTCCACCTGACCGTCTGTGTGTATCAGCTGACAAGCAGGCCGTCCTTCCCTGCGAGGCGTTGGCGGTGCACATGGTCCTGCTCCAGCTCCTCGTGACTTGGATGCCACAGCCGGGACAGGATACGCTCCATGTTCAGGGCATACATGGTGTGAGAGGGCATCACACCCCGGTGGACCTACATCAAGGAAAAACATATACATTAGCAATACAGTAGTTTGAGTTTCTTTTTTCTTTCACATACAATTACATAAATACCTTCTGTTCAGCTTTGCCTTTTGATTACACATAATAATTTGTTTGTTGATTGTGAGTGAAAAGGAAAACAATTAAAATGTAAATGTTTTTGGTTATAGATATATAATGTTAAGGTAAGGCCAATTGAGGCTGCAATCTCCTCACCTGTAACGCTTCCAGGAGATCAAACATGCTGATAGGAGGGAGGGGCGCAGGGAGACCGTCACCGGAACAGGCCAATAGGAGAGCAGCCTGCTGCTCAGTATCGTCTGGTGACACCTGAGGGGGCGGGCCCGCTGGGAGAGACGCACTGGGAGGTGGGCTGGGGGACGAGGAGAGAGAGAGAGAGCCGGTCAGTACGGACATTGAATCAAGAGCATGACAAAAAGCATAAAGGTAATCTATTAGTAAAGGGGAATGCTGCCTGGCCCCAACACCGCAAAGGAGTTCTCTCTAGGAATAATAAGAAAACCTTACAGAATGGTGCAAAAAGTATGCACTACGTTGCCCTTTTTGCACCTTTCCAATTGTAAATAAAAAATATAAGTATTTTTGACAGACCTCTATCCAGTGTCCAGTGATCCTTTTTGCAGGGTGCTGTACTGGCAGCTCTCCTGCCTCACCTAACTGTTACTTCATGCACCTACAGTACAGTATGCTGTTTGAAATCCATCTGACAGAGAGCAACAACCATTTAGCTAGCTACTATTTACATTTTAGTCATTTAGCAGACGCTCTTATCCAGAGCGACTTACAGGAGCAATTAGGGTTAAGTGCCTTGCTTAAGGGCACATCGACAGATTTTTCACCTAGTCGGCTCGGGGATTAGAACCAGCAACCTTTCGGTTACTGGCACAACGCTCTTACCCACTAAGCTACCTGCCGCCCCTATTGATGTCTATAAATGGCCCTTCAAGTTTACTTGGAACAGAACAATTGGTTACACTTTATTCTACAGTCCGCTGCTTACCAGGATGTAATTTCCTAATAATAGCATTGTAACTACGTTTCGGTTTCTTTGCGATTCATTGACACAAATAGTTAAGAGATTTCACTGAACATTTTTCTAGTTGATGCGAGGTAGATGACAGCGGAGAGCTGCAGACAGAGTTGACCTCTGACCTCCTTACCATTCTGTAACGATGTGGTAGGCAGCCAGGCTGTTCTTCAAGTAGGGCTGTGGGGTGACGTCACTGCCGAAGGCGTAGGGGAAGTGTCCGTCACGCAGCCGGTAGGCCTTCCTCCTGGACACCACGGCAGTCAGCACATCCTTCAGATGGTTCTGTGGTAGTGGAGGGACAACAGCTTAGTGAAGCATGTCTCAAAGCATAAAGTAATCTGTCCTAGGTTCAATCCCAATACCCCCCCTTAGCCCTCCCACTCAGTTTTGCGCTATCCCACGAGCCCCATCGAGTCAGAGTGGTATGCCAATTCAACTTGGAGTGAGGCGTAGTGCCTTTTCAGCCCTCCAGGCACTACACACACACACTTTCAAATAAAGTGAATCGAGATGCAGACTTCCTATCGAGTCACAGACCGAGAGGTTCCCAAAACTCCCATGAATCTCCCAAGGCTGGAGAGTTGCTTCAGAAAAGTAAAAATACTAGGATGGAAGCAAATGTTAGTAATTATAACTTCATAACAAATCATGCAAAAAATGTAGAGACAAACAATTATGCATATTTCTGTCATAAAGTTAATTTATGAAAATCGCTATTTAACAAGCTACAGTGCATTCGGAATGTATTCAGACCCCTTCCCCTTTTCCACATTGTTACATTTGAGCCTTATTCTAAAATGGATTTAAAAAATCAAAATCCTCAATCTACACACAATACCCCATAATAACAAAGCAAAAAACAGGTTAAGAAATGTTTGCAAAAACAGAAATACCTTATTTACATAAGTATTCAGACCCTTTGCTATGAGACTCAAAATTGAGCTCAGGTGCATCCTGTTTCAATTGATCATCCTTGAGATGTTTCTACAACTTGATTGGCGTCCACCTGTGGTAAATTCAATTGATTGGAAATGATTTGGAAAAGGCACACCTGTCTATATAAGGTCCCACAGTTGACAGTGCATGTCAGATCAAAAACCAAGCCATGATGTCGAATGAATTGTCAGGGGAGCTCTGAGACAGGATTATGTCAAGGCACAGATCTGGGGAAGGGTATCAAAACATTTCTGCAGCATTGAAGATCCCCAAGAACACAGTGGCCTCCATCATTCTTCAACGGAAGAAGTTTGGAACCACCAAGACTCTTCCTAGAGCTGGCCGCCCGGCCAAACTGAGCAATCGGGGGAGAAGGGCATTTGTCAGGGAGGTGACCAAGAACCCGATGGTCACTCTGACTGAGCTCCAGAGTTCCTCTGTGGAGATGAGAGAACCTTCCAGAAGGACAACCATCTCTGCAGCACTCCACCAATCAGGCCTTTATGGTAGAGTGGCCAGAAGGAAGCCACTCTTCAGTAAAATGCACATGACAGCCCGCTTGGAGTTTGCCAAAAGACATCTAAAGGACTCTCAGACCATGAGAAACAAGATTCTCTGGTCTGATAAAACCAAGATTGAACTCTTTGGCCTGAATGCCAAGCGTCACGTCTGGAGATAACACGGCACCATCCCTACGGTGAAGCATGGTGGTGGCAGCATCATGCTGTGGGGATGTTTTTCAGCGGCAGGGACTGGGAGACTAGTCAGGATCGAGGGAAAGATGAACGGAGCAAAGTACAGAGAGCTCCTTGATGAAAACCTGCTCCAGAGCACTCAGGACCTCAGACTGGAGCAAAGGTTAATCTTCCAACAGGACAACGACCCTAAACACACAGCCAAGACAATGCAGGAGTGGCTTCGGGACAAGTCTCTGAATGTCCTTGAGTGGCCCAGCCAGAGCCCGGACTTGAACCCAATCGAACATCTCTGGAGAGACCTGAAAATAGCTGCGCAGCGACGCTCCCCATCCAACCTGAGAGCTTGAGAGGATCTGCAGAGAAGAATGGGAGAAACTCCCCAAATACAGGTGTGCCAAGCTTGTAGCGTCATACCCAAGAAGACTCGAGGCTGTAATAGCTGCCAAAGGTGCTTCAACAAAGTACTGAGTAAAGGGTCTGAATACTTATGTAAATGTTATATTTCGTTTTTTATAAATTTACAAAACAAACTTTTTGCTTAGTCATTATGGGGTATTGTGTGGGCTGTCATCTTGTGAAATCCCGTGGACGCAAAGAATCTAGCTAAAGCATTTACTGCAAATTGAATAAACAATTTTGTAAGCTTGCCTTGCTGGTCATAAAAAAACATCAAATTCAAATCACTTGTCATTGTTCTTCAATGTTAGAGATTGACGATATTTGTCATGCAATGTAGCTGAAATAACGTAGCTAACTCTTTTCTTACTTATTGTGTAGTGCAGGATAAAAAAATACCTGTATTCTATGGATGTGTAGCTTTGTAGACGATCTATATACAGACCCTAAAATGTTTGGTATAAATATTAATTCAGAACAGTCGTTTTAATTGCTTCCACTGGTTAAACATTAATCCCCAAGAAATTGCAGAAAATGAGAGAGTGAAGGAAATGCGACTGTTACTTGTCAAACTGCTATTATGGAATGAAAGTCCTACTTCAGTACTACTCCACATTGAACCACAGCTAGAGGATGGGTACATTAGGGCACATTGTTGTTTTGCAGTTCTTTCATTTGTTGCTCATATGGTAAGAACGTATTTGTTGCATGAGAAATATAAGAAAAGCTATTACTGCCGTCAGTACAGTACAGGCTCGACATCAATGAATTGCGTCGTAAGCTATCCTTTGCCGGCTTCTGCTGTGTGCGAATGATGTAGTGATGTCCCATTCCCTAGGGTTATGGTATCTCTCCCTACCACTAGTTTCTCCGTTTGAGGGATACTACCCCACCGAGGGAGACTCAAACGAGGGGGAGGGCTAAGGGGGGTATTGGGATTGAGCCCTAGAATGAAAACATATCTTGAACCAGTATCTCACACATACCTCCACAGCGTGGATCATGGTGCTGACAGCGTCCTCCATGACGTTGTCCAGGCCCAGCTCGAAGGCCGTGACCATCATGCGGGCCTCCAGCTGGCCGCGGGTGGGCAGCAGCAAGGTATTGACACTCAGTTTCAGTTCCTCCTCCTCACCCCCCACCTCCCGCGGGCTAAAGGGTTGGGCCGCACTCAGAGGGTTCTGGGGCTGGAAACGATGCTGAAGACGCAACGGGTCACGCACAGAATTATACTTCACCAGAAGGATGGGTCTGAAGTTTCTAAACCATATATTATTGCCACCTCCCATTATCCAAGGGCAACAACTTTCTTTATAAACACAACGCAAGAAAATTACGAAGTATTTGTTACACGTGTGTTAAGGATTCTGACAAACACAAAAAGTCTGCCCACATCAACCCCATCCCTGCTGATCTCCATTGGCTACCTGTTCCTCAAAGAATTGACTATAAAATTATCCTCCTCGTCTACAAAGCCCTAAACGGCATCGGACCCGACTACCTGTCAGATCTACTCTCCCCCTATGAACCTCCACCCACCCTACGTTCAAGCCACGCCAAACTACTTCAGGCCCCTAGGACCAGGCTCCGCACAATGGGGGACCGTGCCTTTTCCTCCCACGCACCACGCCTATGGAACTCCCTTCCAGATAATCTCAGGGCTGTTCAGACTGTTGGAGCTTTTAAATCTGACCTTAAGACTCATCTCTATCGGCTGGCCTACCCTTCCTCCTAGACTTTGATTGTTGCTTTCATGATATGGTTATATATATATATA
>NC_059212.1:50417886-50452229 GCF_020615455.1 Coregonus clupeaformis | reverse complement strand
TTCCACTGGCCCCGATTCGGCAGGCAAGCTAAATGAATTAATGTAATTAATTACTGTAATGAATTACTGCAAATTTGGACCTAGAAGGAAATGTATGCATTGGTTCTATACGTTACTGTTATGCAGGAACATTCAAGGTTACAGGCAAGATACAAACAGTAGATCTACTTACACTAGGGTGGATAGGAGGATTAATTCAAATCACTACCTATAATCCTCCCACCCATAAACCCATACACACACACACTCCGAACACATGCTTGCATGCACAGCATACATATGTTTATTACTTTCCTGGGAACAGTGGGATGTTGTATATCTGTTGTGTGTAAGTTTAACTATCTGACAGGAGCTCACCTGTGGTCCTATACCTAATTAATTGTGGCTCTACCTATCAGCCTTGTCTGTACTTTAGTGGGATCCATACCAGGGAGGGGTTTTCAGTCTTTACTGTAGTGGGATCCATACCAGGGAGGGGTTTTCAGTCTTTACTGTAGTGGGATCCATACCAGGGAGGGGTTTTCAGTCTTTACTGTAGTGGAAGGATTCAGCTACTGTAGTGGGATCGATACAGGGAGGGGTTTTCAGTCTGTATAGTGGGATCCATACCAGGGAGGGGTTTTCAGTCTTTACTGTAGTGGGATCGATGCCAGGTGTTTCCTAGAGCCTTCGTTAGTAACGTGGCTCCTAAAAACCTTCGCACATCTACGAGTCCAGACCACTCGTAGAGCGGCCAAAGTACATCGTTAGATGCTATTTCGCCCTCTCGCCTCACTTTATTCATAGACGATCTCCTCTAAACATAGAATCAAGATGTCAGGCTATCTGTCTGACTGTGACTGCCTATAACTTCAAAACCAAGTTGACTACAAATAGAAAGTTGCCAAACTATTTGCAATTGTTACAAACAAGTCAAGGATTCAATTATGCTTTAAATGAAAACCGAGATTACTACATGAAAAGATACATAGGCTACATGGGCCTATATAAGCTATTTTATTCATATTGAAAAAAATTTTCATGTTCAATAAAAAGCCTATTTGCAGCCATGGGTGGTAATATCTCTCTAGGAGCCGATCCGTTGTCAGTATTGTGGAATAATTATAATGTAAAAGTATGATGTGAATGGAGAAACCTGATCCGAGAGCAGCGCTGCTTTTCTTGTGATCCTATCAGTATCGACACATGGTCTAACGACGCACTGAGAACGTTCTCTCTAAGTGCATGTTTGGGAAGCGGTCATAAAAACGATCATCGTAAAGCTCAAGTTACATCTCAACTGGGAAACAAGGCAGTAGCATCAGATGAGATAGTACTCTCTGGCGCCACCCTGTGGCATACACGTGAAGACACAGAGGTGAGGTGAGTTACTGTCGACCTGTTTTCCTTAATCCTCTTCATACCTATGTGGAACATAAGACTTCCAAGAGAGAGCGCCAGTAGACCTTACTATAGCACCCATAGTGTGAAGACATGGTTACAAATGATATAACCATGATGTATGTAGACTATCTGACATGGAATCTACCCTGGGAGTCTAAGCTAGCTGTCTCAATGCAATGTAAGAGTGTGTCCTCTGGACAAAGCGTTCTGCATGCAAGACACAAGGAAAGCAACTGGCCATTATTACACATGACTGGATTAGAATAGGACTCTGACTGGATACAGAAATAGACTCAATACAAAAATAACTTAACTAGACAAAAGACCTATCTGAAACCAAGCTAACCCGTGGCACTGTGTGTGTTTCTACTCTGAGACACTAAGAGGAAAGTGATCATGATTAATTTCTCTGTTGAATTCGTCCTTTAAGAAATGAACTCAAGCTGCTTTTGGGGGGGGGGCTCATTATGTCAACCTTGTGCCAAGAGAAAAAGTATCTTCATGTATACAATAGGACTTTTTAAAATTATCACACATATTGTATGTATACTTTGAACATGTCGGTAAAATGTATGTCGGTAATATAGTATTGGTATAAATTGTGAGCTCTAATGCGCAGTATATTTGAAAGCTTTTAAGGTCTCCTGATGAAAATGCAGCATGTGGAGGGTGCTGGAAATCAGCCTGCTTTTAGAACTCAAGTTATTAATAGAACGTGTAAACATGACCCCAAAATGCATTTCACCTCACCCTCTCAGCCAATGGCAGGGTCAGAAAACCAGTGGCTGTGCCGCTTGGGAAGCGTGCATTACAGCCCTAGAGGGAGAGATGCATCTCTCTGTACTCTGACACTGCCCAGAGCGCCGTGCAGCTGTACTGAGTGAAAGAGGAGGGGGAGGAGAGAGAGGAGAGAGAGGAGGGGGGGAGGTGGGGGAGGAGGGAGAGTAAAGGGGAAGAGGAGGATGGGGAGGAGAAATGCAAGCATCAGTGGCACAGGCAGAATGAGAGAGAGCAGGGAGCGGAATTATGTGGAGAAGGACTTTATTAAAAAGAGAGAGAGAGAGAGAGAGAGAGAGAGAGAGAGAGAGAGAGAGAGAGAGAGAGAGAGAGAGATGCTGTTGCCAGGGAAGAGTGTGCATGAGGAATCGTCCATCTTTAACAGCTTGTGAGGGATAAACGAATATGAAAAACTAGGGCCGAACGCAGGAATAACTGCTCATAGAAGACAAAACCAACCAGATCATACTACTACAGGCTGTGTATTATAACTCCAGTCTATCAGATTCACACAGAGAAAGGAGGAAGAAGATGGAGAGGAAGAGTATGTGTGAATCAGACGGGTGAGATGACATAACCCCCCCATCACACAGCGACCACAACCATGATGTCATCGCAGCGGGATTAGAGAGCCTGCCTGGGCATTACAGCTGGGGACGGGGTGTGTATGTGTTCTAACGTGTGTGAACTCTGAAGAAGATGGAGAGGAGATCCCGTTAGGAATAAAGGGCCACAGATAGATCATCACAACACAATCTGGGGTACATGGAGAGGAACGTTTATTCCCACGGCAACTGGACACAGATGAGAAACTGTTGTTTTAGCAGAAGGGAGCTCTGCTGAACAGAACAGAACACAGGTGTATGTTCCTACCATAGACTGTGGTTCCTACCCACCCAGGTCCACAGGGAGCCATTCTCTGCCTGTAGCGGTCCCAAACACCCAGGGTTGGAGCGGTGACACCCAGGGCTGGAGCCTGGACCTGAGCCCCTGGTTGGCACCTATAGCATGCTTCACCTGGCCTCACCTGGTCTCATCACCTAGCATTACCTGGTCTCATCACCAAGCATTACCTGTGGATTATCCTGGGCTTCCCAGGGAAGAGGAAGAGGACAGAAGAAGAAAAACAGAAACATTCAGAGTCAGCTACAGGAGACAGAGAACTTCCTGTTGAATGTGAGTGTTCTATACTCTACTGTGTTCTACTAGCCTGAGTGTCAGTCTGTTTGTACTTTCACGCTAACTCCCTGTGTCACATTGTCATACCAAGGTTTGTCTTGACACTGACAGCAATGGAGTTGGAAAGAGCACAGGCTATGTTTCCACTATATGTGGCCAATGACAATATACTGTCATCATTGCCTTTTTTTTTTTTTACCTCAGTCAGTGATGTCCTTCCTTAGAGTGTTCAGAATGTTCAGTTCTAGAACTGTTCTATGTGATGATGATGATGATGACGACGATGATGATGATGATGCATTCTAACTCTGGAGCAATGAGTCTAGTCCTGAGCCCATGCTATATTGATCGATCAGCTGACCTTTCATGCATCATTACATGCAGCTAATCTGGTTCAAATTACAGAGACATTGTGTTTTTCTATTCATCAACCGGAGTTAGGATCGCTGACATGGAGTATGAGGCAGAGGCACAGGCTGCGTCTCAAATAGCTATCCTATTCTGATACTATCATCACCGTGCCTATTGAATGTCTGCATCATTAAAATGGCATGAAGATTTGGCATAGTGGTTTGAGAAAGTATTCACCCCCCCTTGGCATTTTTCCTATTTTGTTGCCTTACAACCTGGAATTAAAATATTTTTTTTTTTTTTTTTGGGGGTTTGTATCATTTGATTTACACAACATGCCTACCACTTTGAAGATGCAAAATATTTTTTGGGGTGAAACAAAAAAACTGAACTTGAGCGTGCATAACTATTAAAATGGCATGAAGATTTGGCATAGTGGTTTGAGAAAGTATTCACCCCCCCTTGGCATTTTTCCTATTTTGTTGCCTTACAACCTGGAATTAAAATATATTTTTTTTTGGGGGGGTTTGTATCATTTGATTTACACAACATGCCTACCACTTTGAAGATGCAAAATATTTTTTGGGGTGAAACAAAAAAACTGAACTTGAGCGTGCATATTTGTAGAGCCACCTTTTGCAGCAATTACAGCTGCAAGTCTCTTGGGGTATGTCTCTATAAGCTTGGCACATCTAGCCACTGGGATTTTTGCCCATTCTTCAAGGCAAAACTGCTCCAGCTCCTTCAAGTTGGATGGGTTCCGCTGGTGTATAGCAATCTTTAAGTCATACCACAGATTCTCAATTGGATTGAGGTCTGGGCTTTGACTAGGCCATTCCAATACATTTTAATGTTTCCTCATAAACCACTCAAGTGTTGCATTAGCAGTATGCTTAGGGTCATTGTCCTGCTGGAAGGTGAACCTCCGTCCCAGTCTCAAATCTATGGAAGACTGAAACAGATTTCCCTCAAGAATTTCCTTGTATTTAGCGCCATCCATCATTCCTTCAATTCTGACCAGTTTCCCAGTCCCTGCCGATGAAAAACATCCCCACAGCATGATCCTGCCACCACCATGCTTCATTGTGGGGATGGTGTTCTCGGGTTGATGAGAGGTGTTGGGTTTGCGCCAGACATAGCGTTTTCCTTGATGGCCAAAAAGCTCAATTTTAGTCTGACAAGAGTACCTACTCCCACATGCCTTTTGGCGAACACCAAATGTTTTTTCTTTAAGCAATGGCTTTTTGCTGGCCACTCTTCCGTAAAGCCCAGCTCTGTGGAGTGTACGGCTTAAAGTGGCCCTATGGACAGATACTCCAATCTCCGCTGTGGAGCTTTGCAGCTCCTTCAGGGTTATCTTTGGTCTCTTTGTTGCCTCTCTGATTAATGCCCTCCTTGCCTGGTCCGTGAGTTTTGGTGGGCGGCCCTCTCAGGTTTGTTGTGGTGCCATATTCTTTCAATTTTTTTATAATGGATTTAATGGTGCTCCTTGGGATGTTCAAAGTTTCTGATATTTTTTTATAACCCAACCCTGATCTGTACTTCTCCACAACTTTGTCCCTGTCCTGTTTGGAGAAATCCTTGGTCTTCATGGTGCCGCTTGCTTGGTGGTGCCCCTTGCTTAGTGGTGTTGCAGACTCTGGGGCCTTTCATAACAGGTGTATATACAGTGGGGGAAAAAAGTATTTAGTCAGCCACCAATTGTGCAAGTTCTCCCACTTAAAAAGATGAGAGAGGCCTGTAATTTTCATCATAGGTACATTTCAACTATGACAGACAAAATGAGGAAAAAAATTCCAGAAAATCACATTGTAGGATTGTTTATGAATTTATTTGCAAATTATGGTGGAAAATAAGTATTTGGTCAATAACAAAAGTTTCTCAATACTTTGTTATATACCCTTCGTTGGCAATGACACAGGTCAAATGTTTTCTGTAAGTCTTCACAAGGTTTTCACACACTGTTGATGGTATTTTGGCACATTCCTCCATGCAGATCGCCTCTAGAGCAGTGATGTTTTGGGGCTGTCGCTGGGCAACACAGACTTTCAACTCCCTCCAAAGATTTTCTATGGGGTTGAGATCTGGAGACTGGCTAGGCCACTCCAGGACCTTGAAATGCTTCTTACGAAGCCACTCCTTCGTTGCCCGGGCGGTGTGTTTGGGATCATTGTCATGCTGAAAGACCCAGCCACGTTTCATCTTCAATGCCCTTGCTGATGGAAGGAGGTTTTCACTCAAAATCTCACGATACATGGCCCCATTCATTCTTTCCTTTACACGGATCAGTCGTCCTGGTCCCTTTGCAGAAAAACAGCCCCAAAGCATGATGTTTCCACCCCCATGCTTCACAGTAGGTATGGTGTTCTTTGGATGCAACTCAGCATTCTTTGTCCTCCAAACACGACGAGTTGAGTTTTTACCAAAAAGTTATATTTTGGTTTCATCTGACCATACGACATTCTCCCAATCCTCTTCTAGATCATCCAAATGCACTCTAGCAAACTTCAGACGGGCCTGGACATGTACTGGCTTAAGCAGGGGGACACGTCTGGCACTGCAGGATTTGAGTCCCTGGTGGCGTAGTGTGTTGCTGATGGTAGGCTTTGTTACTTTGGTCCCAGCTCTCTGCAGGTCATTCACTAGGTCCCCTCGTGTGGTTCTGGGATTTTTGCTCACCGTTCTTGTGATCATTTTGACCCCACGGGGTGAGATCTTGCGTGGAGCCCCAGATCGAGGGAGATTATCAGTGGTCTTGTATGTCTTCCATTTCCTAATAATTGCTCCCACAGTTGATTTCTTCAAACCAAGCTGCTTACCTATTGCAGATTCAGTCTTCCCAGCCTGGTGCAGGTCTACAATTTTGTTTCTGGTGTCCTTTGACAGCTCTTTGGTCTTGGCCATAGTGGAGTTTGGAGTGTGACTGTTTGAGGTTGTGGACAGGTGTCTTTTATACTGATAACAAGTTCAAACAGGTGCCATTAATACAGGTAACGAGTGGGGGACAGAGGAGCCTCTTAAAGAAGAAGTTACAGGTCTGTGAGAGCCAGAAATCTTGCTTGTTTGTAGGTGACCAAATAATTATTTTCCACCATAATTTGCAAATAAATTCATTAAAAATCCTACAATGTGATTTTCTGGAGAAAAGAAAATCTCAATTTGTCTGTCATAGTTGACGTGTACCTATGATGAAAATTACAGGCCTCTCTCATCTTTTTAAGTGGGAGAACTTGCACAATTGGTGGCTGACTAAATACTTTTTTTCCCCCACTGTATACTGAGATCATGTGACAGATCATGTGACACTTAGATTGCACACAGGTGGACTTTATTTAACTAATTATGTGACTTCTGAAGGTAATTGGTTGCACCAGATCTTATTTAGGGGCTTCATAGCAAAGGGGGTGAATACATATGCACGCACCACTTTTCCGTTATTTATTTTTGAGAACTTTTTGAAACAAGTTATTTTTTTATTTCACTTCACCAATTTTGACTATTTTGTGTATGTCCATGACATGAAATCCAAATAAAAATCAATTTAAATTACAGGTTGTAATGCAATAAAATAGGAAAAACGCCAAGGGGGATGAATAATTTTGCAGGGCACTGTAACAGAATACACCCCTGTAGTCTGGTTGTTAAGCACGGTCTGATAATATTATCAATGCCTCTATTGAAAGTGTCTGCAATGCATCATTTAAATGTCTTGACTTTTTTGCTCTTTAGCTATGGGGCAGGCACATGGTCCCATGCCCAGACAAAAGGCTGTGTGATGTGTGACTGTATCCAATCAGGCGGTAGGGTAGGTAGCATGTGAGAGATTGTGTGTGAGAGAGCTGTAGAATGATTCTGCACACTCTGGAACCAATGGGCCCCGGTCAAAAGCAGTGCACTAAATAGGGAATAGGGTGCCATTTGAGACTTAACCTGGATGTAAATCATCTAGCAGTAGACATGTTCAGGCCACACCTCTGACTCTGTAGTGTTAATGTAGCAGGCCACACCTCTGACTCTGTAGTGTTAATGTTTGCAGGCCACACCTCTGACTCTGTAGTGTTAATGTGTGCAGGCCACACCTCTGACTCTGTAGTGTTAATGTATGCAGGCCACACCTCTGACTCTGTAGTGTTAATGTTTGCAGGCCACACCTCTGACTCTGTAGTGTTAATGTGTGCAGGCCACACCTCTGACTCTGTAGTGTTAATGTATGCAGGCCACACCTCTGACTCTGTAGTGTTAATGTGTGCAGGCCACACCTCTGACTCTGTAGTGTTAATGTTTGCAGGCCACACCTCTGACTCTGTAGTGTTAATGTATGCAGGCCACACCTCTGACTCTGTAGTGTTAATGTAGCAGGCCACACCTCTGACTCTGTAGTGTTAATGTTTGCAGGCCACACCTCTGACTCTGTAGTGTTAATGTTTGCAGGCCACACCTCTGACTCTGTAGTGTTAATGTTTGCAGGCCACACCTCTGACTCTGTAGTGTTAATGTAGGCAGGCCACACCTCTGACTCTGTTGTGTTAATGTAGGCAGGCCACACCTCTGACTCTGTAGTGTTAATGTATGCAGGCCACACCGCTGACTCTGTAGTGTTAATGTATGCAGGCCACACCTCTGACTCTGTAGTGTTAATGTGTGCAGGCCACACCTCTGACTCTGTAGTCTTAATGTATGCAGGCCACACCTCTGACTCTGTAGTGTTAATGTGGGCAGGCCACACCTCTGACTCTGTAGTGTTAATGTTTGCAGGCCTCTAGTATATCAGGGCTACAACGTATCAGTGTCTTGTCTCTAGTATATCAGGGCTACAACATATCAGTGCCTTGTCTCTAGTATATCAGGGCTACAACGTATCAGTGCCTTGTCTCTAGTATATCAGGGCTACAACGTATCAGTGTCTTGTCTCTAGTATATCAGGGCTACAACGTATCAGTGTCTTGTCTCTACTATATCAGGGCTACAACGTATCAGTGTCTTGTCTCTAGTATATCAGGGCTACAACGTATCAGTGTCTTGTCTCTAGTATATCAGGGCTACAACGTATCAGTGTCTTGTTTCTAGTATATCAGGGCTACAACGTATCAGTGCCTTGTCTCTAGTATATCAGGGCTACAACGTATCAGTGTCTTGTCTCTAGTATATCAGGGCTACAACGTATCAGTGTCTTGTCTCTAGTATAGCAGGGCTACAACGTATCAGTGTCTTGTCTCTAGTATATCAGGGCTACAACGTATCAGTGTCTTGTCTCTAGTATATCAGGGCTACAACGTATCAGTGCCTTGTCTCTAGTATATCAGGGCTACAACGTATCAGTCCCTTGTCTCTAGTATATCAGGGCTACAACATATCAGTGTCTTGTCTCTAGTATATCAGGGCTACAACGTATCAGTGCCTTGTCTCTAGTATATCAGGGCTACA
Organism: Coregonus clupeaformis; assembly: GCF_020615455.1. Lineage (NCBI taxonomy): Eukaryota > Metazoa > Chordata > Actinopteri > Salmoniformes > Salmonidae > Coregonus > Coregonus clupeaformis. The sequence goes on along the minus strand of NC_059212.1, from coordinate 50,443,115 downwards.
ACGTATCAGTGCCTTGTCTCTAGTATATCAGGGCTACAACGTATCAGTGCCTTGTCTCTAGTATATCAGGGCTACAACGTATCAGTGCCTTGTCTCTAGTATATCAGGGCTACAACGTATCAGTGTCTTGTTTCTAGTATATCAGGGCTACAACGTATCAGTGTCTTGTCTCTAGTATATCAGGGCTACAACGTATCAGTGCCTTGTCTCTAGTATATCAGGGCTACAACGTATCAGTGTCTTGTCTCTAGTATATCAGGGCTACAACGTATCAGTGCCTTGTCTCTAGTATATCAGGGCTACAACGTATCAGTGCCTTGTCTCTAGTATATCAGGGCTACAACGTATCAGTGCCATGTCTCTAGTATATCAGGGCTACAACGTATCAGTGCCTTGTCTCTAGTATATCAGGGCTACAACGTATCAGTGCCTTGTCTCTAGTATAGCAGGGCTACAACGTATCAGTGCCTTGTCTCTAGTACATCAGGGCTACAACGTATCAGTGCCTTGTCTCTACTATAGCAGGGCTACAACGTATCAGTGCCTTGTCTCTAGTATATCAGGGCTACAACATATCAGTGCCTTGTCTCTAGTATATCAGGGCTACAACGTATCAGTGCCTTGTCTCTAGTATATCAGGGCTACAACGTATCAGTGTCTTGTCTCTAGTATATCAGGGCTACAACGTATCAGTGCCTTGTCTCTAGTATATCAGGGCTACAACGTATCAGTGCCTTGTCTCTAGTATATCAGGGCTACAACGTATCAGTGCCTTGTCTCTAGTATATCAGGGCTACAACGTATCAGTGCCTTGTCTCTAGTATATCAGGGCTACAACGTATCAGTGTCTTGTTTCTAGTATATCAGGGCTACAACGTATCAGTGTCTTGTCTCTAGTATATCAGGGCTACAACGTATCAGTGCCTTGTCTCTAGTATATCAGGGCTACAACGTATCAGTGTCTTGTCTCTAGTATATCAGGGCTACAACGTATCAGTGCCTTGTCTCTAGTATATCAGGGCTACAACGTATCAGTGCCTTGTCTCTAGTATATCAGGGCTACAACGTATCAGTGCCATGTCTCTAGTATATCAGGGCTACAACGTATCAGTGCCTTGTCTCTAGTATATCAGGGCTACAACGTATCAGTGCCTTGTCTCTAGTATAGCAGGGCTACAACGTATCAGTGCCTTGTCTCTAGTACATCAGGGCTACAACGTATCAGTGCCTTGTCTCTACTATAGCAGGGCTACAACGTATCAGTGCCTTGTCTCTAGTATATCAGGGCTACAACATATCAGTGCCTTGTCTCTAGTATATCAGGGCTACAACGTATCAGTGCCTTGTCTCTAGTATATCAGGGCTACAACGTATCAGTGTCTTGTCTCTAGTATATCAGGGCTACAACGTATCAGTGCCTTGTCTCTAGTATATCAGGGCTACAACGTATCAGTGTCTTGTCTCTAGTATATCAGGGCTACAACGTATCAGTGTCTTGTCTCTAGTATATCAGGGCTACAACGTATCAGTGTCTTGTCTCTACTATATCAGGGCTACAACGTATCAGTGCCTTGTCTCTAGTATATCAGGGCTACAACGTATCAGTGTCTTGTCTCTAGTATATCAGGGCTACAACGTATCAGTGTCTTGTCTCTAGTATATCAGGGCTACAACGTATCAGTGTCTTGTCTCTAGTATATCAGGGCTACAACGTATCAGTGCCTTGTCTCTAGTATATCAGGGCTACAACGTATCAGTGCCTTGTCTCTAGTATATCAGGGCTACAACGTATCAGTGTCTTGTCTCTAGTATATCAGGGCTACAACGTATCAGTGCCTTGTCTCTAGTATATCAGGGCTACAACGTATCAGTGTCTTGTCTCTAGTATATCAGGGCTACAACGTATCAGTGTCTTGTCTCTAGTATATCAGGGCTACAACGTATCAGTGTCTTGTCTCTACTATATCAGGGCTACAACGTATCAGTGCCTTGTCTCTAGTATATCAGGGCTACAACGTATCAGTGTCTTGTCTCTAGCATATCAGGGCTACAACGTATCAGTGTCTTGTCTCTAGTATATCAGGGCTACAACGTATCAGTGTCTTGTCTCTAGTATATCAGGGCTACAACGTATCAGTGCCTTGTCTCTAGTATATCAGGGCTACAACGTATCAGTGTCTTGTCTCTAGTATATCAGGGCTACAACGTATCGGTGTCTTGTCTCTAGTATATCAGGGCTACAACGTATCAGTGCCTTGTCTCTAGTATATCAGGGCTACAACGTATCAGTGCCTTGTCTCTAGTATATCAGGGCTACAACGTATCAGTGCCTTGTCTCTAGTATATCAGGGCTACAACGTATCAGTGCCTTGTCTCTAGTATATCAGGGCTACAACGTATCAGTGTCTTGTCTCTAGTATATCAGGGCTACAACGTATCAGTGTCTTGTCTCTAGTATATCAGGGCTACAACGTATCAGTGTCTTGTCTCTAGTATATCAGGGCTACAACGTATCAGTGTCTTGTCTCTAGTATATCAGGGCTACAACGTATCAGTGCCTTGTCTCTAGTATATCAGGGCTACAACGTATCAGTGCCTTGTCTCTACTCTATATCAGGGCTACAACGTATCAGTGCCTTGTCTCTAGTATATCAGGGCTACAACGTATCAGTGTCTTGTCTCTAGTATATCCGGGCTACAACGTATCAGTGCCTTGTCTCTACTCTATATCAGGGCTACAACGTATCAGTGCCTTGTCTCTAGTATATCAGGGCTACAACGTATCAGTGCCTTGTCTCTAGTATATCAGGGCTACAACGTATCAGTGCCTTGTCTCTAGTATATCAGGGCTACAACGTATCAGTGCCTTGTCTCTAGTATATCAGGGCTACAACGTATCAGTGCCTTGTCTCTAGTATATCAGGGCTACAACGTATCAGTGCCTTGTCTCTAGTATATCAGGGCTACAACGTATCAGTGCCTTGTCTCTACTATAGCAGGGCTACAACGTATCAGTGCCTTGTCTGTGTCCCAGCTATGTCTGTGGACAATATGCACTGAGAAATCTCAGCTACATCCCGAACTGTGCATTATAGATTGATTCCATAGACAATATGTATAATACTGTTCTAAAAGTATCTATGTGGCATCTCCTCCCTGAAGCCTTATCTCACACGCCTGAAGTTCTCGCTGTCCACACATGACTACCCTCAGCTGAGCACAGGGCACGATTCACCAACATGACCTCACTTTGTACCCTGCCAGTCAATAGACCGTAGTGTACTGTACTGAATGATGATTGAATCATACCTTATTGTGATTTGATTACATCATCTTTTAAATAAAGGTACACTGAAGCTCAGATTATGTGGTTCCATCCCAGTGCACTTCTTCTGAACAGGGCCTATAGAGCTCTGGTCAAAAGTAGTGCACTATGTAGGGAATAGGGTGCCATTTGGAACGTATCCCAGTACTGGCTGACTGCATGAAGGACTTACGAAGAGGACTGAAGGATATCGCACAGAGACAACTCGATTATTAGTCAATTATTGCATTAGCGTGGTCATCCGTGTGTGTGAGAGTGTGTCTGTGTGTGTGAGAGTGTGTCCGTGTGTGTGAGAGTGTGTCTGTGTGTGTGAGAGTGTGTCTGTGTGTGTGAGAGTGTGTCTGTGTGTGAGAGTGTGTCTGTGTGTGTGAGAGTGCATCCGTGTGTGTGAGAGTGTGTCTGTGTGCGTGAGAGTGTGTCTGTGTGTGTTAGAGTGTGTCTGTGTGTGTGAGAGTGTGTCTGTGTGTGTTAGAGTGTGTCTGTGTGTGAGAGTGTCTCTGTGTGTGAGAGTGTGTCTCTGTGTGCGTGAGAGTGTGTCTGTGTGTGTGAGAGTGTGTCCGTGTGTGTGAGAGTGTATCTGTGTGTGTGAGAGTGTGTCTGTGTGTGAGAGTGTGTCTGTGTGCGTGAGAGTGTGTCTGTGTGTGAGAGTGTATCTGTGTGTGTGAGAGTGTGTATGTGTGCGTGTGATTACGTCTGTGCGTGTGATTGCAGGCTCTGGGCTTTCTTTGTATCAGAGACTGCTTGTTATCATGATAAAATAAAACAACTTATGTAGATTTACATTTGGATGAGATGAGTGTATCATTGAACCTGGACTCTCTACATCAGAAGTGAATATTGGTCAGTAGGACTAGGGAATCTCTATCTGTGAGCAGGGCACCATCTAGTGTTAGGGAAAGTAGAGATCTCTATCTTGAAAGGGAATAGGGTGCCATTTGCAGCGTTGCAGCTCTTGACACAAACCGTTGCACCTGACACCTACTCCAAACTCCGTTCAATGACAAGGACAGTTTGTTTTGTCCAGAAGGACCTGTGAGTTGTTCCATTGGAAAAGGACATTGTCGTTGTAATATCCTTGCCCTCAGCACAATGTGAAGGGTCACATCATGAGTTGATACTGTTTTTAGTCTCTGATTATTTTTATCACATTTTATATCATCCTTAGATGTTTCTATGTGTTTGTCATCTTTCCCCAGAGTATGGAAATGACTAGCTCTGGTCCAGGGTGTTACTGTGCATTCCTCGTTAGTGGAGAGACTAATGCCGTGGACCAGAGTTAGGAAATTACTCATTTTAGTTTTGGTTTGAACCCCATTGACACCACATTGTTTATTATTTCTCTCTCTGTGTGTCTTGAAAGAAAATAAAAAACGTGCAGACTGCGCTTACCAGCCTTGCCAGTATCACTTGTGTTTATTAAGCTTACCAGCCTTGTCAGTATCACTTGTGTTTATTAAGCTTACGTGTTGGCCTCACAACCTTGGTCAGACAGTGACTCCAGCCCTGAGTGAACACGTTGGTTATCATTTCTCTCTCTGGACATCTGACTGACAGGGACTCAGTTAGCACCTTGGTTAGGAGCAACAGTGTCTCTGTCTCTCTCTGACAGTGACTCAAAGAATGTTTGAGTGAGCATGCTGTTTATAATCTCTCTCTCTCTGACAGTGACCCCAGGGCCAACGCTGGTCCTGCTCCCCTGATTGGAGGTTGGGCACGGCAGAGGTCATGTCAGAGGTCACGGCACACATGGACAGCATGGAGGTTAAGGACGAGTGGCAGGATGAAGACTTCCCCAGGTAACACATAAACAAATAAATAAATGAGTAATGCATAGTAAAGACTTCCCCAGGTGTAGCGATTTATGAGGAAATTATCAGAGCAGGGTTTGAACCAGCAACCGTGTGTTTATGGGACGAGTGCACTACAACCTATGCCATAAAAGCCTGGGTCTCTTGGCAGAGGCAACTAACCTACATACAGGGTGGCTATATTGGCACCCTCACTATTTTCACATTCTGTTTTCTGTTTAATTCTATCAGAGACGTTTTGTAATGTTTGATTTCATGTCATGCGGTTCGACTCTCAACCTCAAATGTATAAAGTATAAAACAGTACTGTAATTACACAGTTATTACAGTGAATGTAAGTGATTAGTGATTAGCATGAAGAGAGATGATGGGTAGTACTACATTGACATACAGTGCCTTCAGAAAGTATTCACACCCCTTGACTTTTTCTACATTTTGTTGTGTTACAGCCTGAATTTAAAATGGATTGAACTGAGATTTTATGTCACTGCCTACACAAAATACTCCATAATGTCAAAAGTGTAATTATGTTTTTTGATTTTTTTTACAGATTAATAACAAATGAAAAGCTGAAATGTCTTGAGTTAATAAATATTCACAACCCTTTGTTATGGCAAGCCTAAATAAGTTCAGGCGTAAAAATGTGCTTAACAAGTCACATAATAAGTTGCATGGACTTACTCCGTGTGCAATAATAGTGTTTAACATGATTTTTGAATGACTACCTCATCTCTCTACCCCACACTTACAGTTATCTGTAAGGTCCCTCGGTCGAGCAGTGAATTTCAAACACAGATTCAACCACAAAGAGCAGGGAGGTTTTCTAATGCCTCGCAAAGAAGGGCACCTATTGGTAAATGGGTTAAAAAAAAGCAGACATTGAATATCCCTTTGTGCATGGTGAAGTTATTAATTACACTTTGGATGGTGTATCAATACACCCAGTCACTACAAAGATACAGGTGTCCTTCCTAACTAAGTTGCCGGAAAGGAAGGAAACCACTCACGGATTTCACCATGAGGCAAAAATGAAAATGTATGCACTCACTACTGTAAGTCACTCTGGATGAGAGCGTCTGCTAAAATGTCCTTAATACAAAGTGTTATGTTTGGGGTAAATGCAATACAACACATTACTGAGTACCACGCTCCATATTTTCAAGCATAGTGGTGGCTGCATTATGTTATGGGTATGCTTGTAATTGTTAAGGACTGGTGAGTTTCAGGATAAAAAAGAAACCGAATGGAGCTAAGCACAGGCAAAATCCTAGAGGAAAGCCTGGTTCAGTCTGCTTTCCACCAGACACTGGGAGATGAATTCACCTTTCAGCAGGACAATAACCTAAAACACAAGGCCAAATCTACACTGGAGTTGCTTACCAAGAAGACCGTGTGTGACGAGGTGTGAATGAAGGAGTCAGGCGCAGGAGGTAAAATACCGAAGTCCAGAGTTTATTCCGTTTACATAAATAAAACGCCCAAAGCGTCAAATTAAACTATACAAGGGAAAACATCCACCTTAGCATAAACACAGTGAATAATAGCTCAACCGAGCTACACGCTCTTCACAACAAAACAATCACTCACAAAGACAAGGGGAACAGAGGGAACACTTATACACATACTAATTAGGGGAATGAGCACCAGGTGTGTGTGATTGACAAGACATGACAAGTGGAGTGATGAGAATGGGATCGGCAGTAGCTAGTATTCCGGTGACGACGAACGCCGAAGCCTGCCCGAACCAGGAGGGGGGGCAGCCTCAGCGGAAGTCGTGACACAGTGACTGTCCCTGAGTGGACTAGTTACAGTTTGGACTTAAATCTACTTGGAAATCTATGGAACGACCTGAAAATGGCTGTCTAGCAATGATCAACAACCAATTCGACAGAGGTTGAAGAAAATTTGAAAAGAATAATGGGCAAATGTTGCACAATCAAGCTCTTACCCAGAAAGACTCACAGCTTTAATCGCTGCCAAAGGTGCTTCTAATTGACTCAGGGGTGTGAATGCTTATGTAAATGAGAAATTTCTGTATTTCATGTTCAATACATTTCAAAAAATATGTTTTCACTTTGTCATTATGGGGTATAGTGTGTAGATGGGTGAGATGTTTTTTTTATTTAATCCATTTTGATTTCAGGCTGTAACACAACACAATGTGGAATAAGTCAAGGGGTGTGAATACTTTATGAAGCAGTATACATGGAGGCTACACATTCAGCTCGGACTCTCATAACTTGAAACGGACTTATCATAAAACAGCCCTGTGTTACAACGGTATATAATTACCCATCAGTACGTAGACATGGGACAGGTTTTCTGGCACACGTCTTGAAACAGGGGGAAAACAATGGGTAGCAGGTGACTCATTACATCATCAGATTACATCATCAGATTACATCATCAGATGACATAATCAGTTATTCACCTCAGGGTTACGCCGGGGAAGCAAATGTTTTTTTTAAACGTGACTAATAAAAACCCTTCACCCTTGAGGGTTGTGTTCAGTAGGCATGAAATGTGAGAACCATTTTGAAACACTAAACACCTATGCTATACTAACTGAACCTATCAGGATGCAGGATGTAGACATGAGTTCAATAAGGCTTGGAATATGGGTGCAGTTTAACTCAAGACAAGCTCATGAATCGTATCTTTGAATTGATTGGGTTAGGGGTTATATCTGCAACAGACAATACCACATTATACTATACACTGTTTTCCCTGATTTTGACTAACTCACTAAAAACTGAACTAAGTCTGGGATGGGTAGAGGAGTAGTGATTCTCATGTTCAGAGTGTAATGAGGCAGGGTCGGACTGGGACCAGAAATCGGCCCTGGCATTTCTAACACACCAGCCCTTTTTTTCCTTGAGGGCCCCACACCAGCCCATTTTTTTCCTTGAGGTCCCCATTGTTAGATAATTCTAATTTTGCGCAGAAAACCCAAGTTAGACAGGCCCATTGAGCTAAAAATGGACCAGCCCATCTGACATTTGCCCGAAATGCCAGATTGCGAGTCTGCCGCTAGTAGGAGGCCCAAGGGTCTACTTGACATTCACTTTGGTTTCGTGTCTTCCTATTGTTATGTTTCTGAGCTGCAGCTAAGCCCCATGTACACTATTATGGTGCAGCTAAGCCCCATGTACACTATTATGGTGCAGCTAAGCCCCATGTACACTATTATGGTGCAGCTAAGCCCCATGTACACTATTATGGTGCAGCTAAGCCACATGTACACTATTATGGTGCAGCTAAGCCCCATGTACACTATTATGGTGCAGCTAAGCCCCATGTACACTATTATGGTGCAGCTAAACCCCATGTACACCACTATGGTGCAGCTAAGCCCCATGTACACTATTATGGTGCAGCTAAGCCCCATGTACACCATTATGGTGCAGCTAAGCCCCATGTACACTATTATGGTGCAGCTAAGCCACATGTACACCACTATGGTGCAGCTAAGCCACATGTACACTATTATGGTGCAGCTAAGCCCCATGTACACTATTATGGTGCAGCTAAGCCCCATGTACACTATTATGGTGCAGCTAAGCCACATGTACACTATTATGGTGCAGCTAAGCCCCATGTACACTACTATGGTGCAGCTAAGCCCCATGTACACTATTATGGTGCAGCTAAGCCCCATGTACACTATTATGGTGCAGCTAAGCCCCATGTACACTATTATGGTGCAGCTAAGCCCCATGTACACTATTATGGTGCAGCTAAGCCCCATGTACACCACTATGGTGCAGCTAAGCCCCATGTACACCACTATGGTGCAGCTAAGCCCCATGTACACTATTATGGTGCAGCTAAGCCCCATGTACACTATTATGGTGCAGCTAAGCCCCATGTACACCACTATGGTGCAGCTAAGCCCCATGTACACTATTATGGTGCAGCTAAGCCCCATGTACACTATTATGGTGCAGCTAAGCCCCATGTACACTATTATGGTGCAGCTAAGCCCCATGTACACCACTATGGTGCAGCTAAGCCCCATGTACACCACTATGGTGCAGCTAAGCCCCATGTACACCTGGTACATCCTGGTTCGAATCCAGGCTCTGTCGTAGCCGGCCGCGACCGGGAGACCCATGGGGCGGCGCACAATTGGCCCAGCGTCGTCCAGGGTAGGGGAGGGAATGGCCGGCAGGGATGTAGCTCAGTTAGTAGAGCATGGTGTTTGCAACGCCAGGGTTGTGGGTTCGATTCCCACGGGGGGTATGAAAAATAAATAAAAATAATGTATGCACTCACTAACTGTAAGTCGCTCTGGATAAGAGTGTCTGCTAAAATGTAAATGTAACAATAGTCTAGCTCCACAATACCAAGGCTCTGAACTCAGAAGTGTATTATTACCACTAACAATAATTTGCTAAAACAATTATTATAATGTCTTGGCAAACCTCTCTGTCTCTGTCGTCCCTACCAGGCCTCTACCAGAAGATGGATACATGGAGGACGGGGGGCTCACTGACAACACGACAAGTAAGTAGAGCAAAAATGTACTTTCTCCAGTCCAACAATTCAAACATTTCTGCCAGTAATACAATTGAGAATACAAGAAACTGTTCATTATGATAACCTCTCCTCTCCTCTCCTCTCCTCTCCTCTCCTCTCCTCTCCTCTCCTCTCCTCTCCTCTCCTCTCTTTTCTCTCCTCTCCTCCTTCTCTTCTCCTCTCTCTCCTCTCTTCTTTCCTCTCTTCTCTTCTCTTCTCTTCTCTTCTCTTCTCTTCTCTTCTCTTCTCTTCTCTTCTCTTCTCTTCTCTTCTCTTCTCTTCTCTTCTCTTCTCTTCTCTTCTCTTCTCTTCTCTTCTCTTCTCTTCTCTTCTCTTCTCTCCTCTCCTCTCCCTCTCCTCTCCTCTCCTCTCCTCTCCTCTCCTCTCCTCTCCTCTCCTCTCCCCTCGCCTCCTTTCTACACCCTCGCCTCCCCTTCTGTGTCCTCTACTAGCTCCCCCTAACACCCTGAATATTGGTGTCGGGGATGAGTCGTCGGCCCTGCGTAAGCGCCGTACGCTGGTAGCCCCGGACATGAACGTGTCATTGGACCAGAGCGAGGGTTCCGTCCTGTCAAATGACTTTCTGGGTAACCCTGACGACCTGGACATCAACGTGGACGACATGGACACGCCTGACGACGACTCCCTGGAGTTCATCACCAACGGCAACGAGCTGGAGTGGGAAGGTCAGACAGGGGTCAGGGGTCACATGGTCTGGGTGGAATGGGAATGGGGTGTGGGGGGGACAGACATGTGACAAGAGTAGTGATTTTCATGGAAACAAGACGTGAATACAATACACACTTGACCAAATTGGTGGTTTAAAGGTACAATTAGGACATCATTTTCAGATCAATCAAGACAAGTGAGCAACTTCCCTTCAGGATTTCATGTTCTCTGATGAAACTGAGATGCAAGTATATTAAGAGGATCCTTGCTGTTTTCAGACGACACTCCTATAGTGAGTTCCAAGGGTCTGACTGGAAGCCAGACAGAGGAGGAGGAGGCAGGCAGACTGTGGAGGACAGTGATCATAGGAGACCAGGAACAGAGGATAGACATGGCTGTCATCAGACCATACCTAAGGGTGGTCACACACGGAGGTTGGTGTCAGGGGATGGAGGTGACGTGTGTGTGTGTGTGTGTGTGCTCTGAAATGAACAGTCATTATTCACCCTTTTCTCCTTTCAATTCAATTCAATTTAAGGGCTTTATCAGCATGGGAAACATATGTTAACATTGCCAAAACAAGTGAAATAGATAATAAACAAAAGTGAAATAAACAATAAAAAAATAAAATAATATTAACAGTAAACATTACACTCACAAAAGTTCCAAAAGAATAAAGACATTTCAAATGTCAGATTATGTATATATACAGTGTTGTAACAATGTGCAAATAGTTAAAGTACAAATGGGAAAATAAATAAACATAAATATAGGTTGTATTTACAATGGTGTTTGTTCTTCACCGGTTGCCCTTTTCTTGTGGCAACAGGTCACAAATCTTGCTGCTGTGATGGCACACTGTGGTATTTCACCCAACAGATATGGGAGTTTATCAAAATTGGGTTTGTTTTCTAATTATTTGTGGATCTCTGTAATCTGAGGGAAATATGTGTCTCTAATATGGAGGTTAGGAAGTGCAGCTCAGTTCCACCTCATTTTGTGGGCAGTGTGCACATAGCCTGTCTTCTCTTGAGAGCCAGGTCTGCCTACGGCGGCCTTTCTCAATAGCAAGGCTATGCTCACTGAGTCTGTACATAGTCAAAGCTTTCCTTAATTTGGGGTCAGTCACAGTGGTCAGGTATTCTGCCACTGTGTACTCTCTGTTTAGGGCCAAATAGCATTCTAGTTTGCTCAGTTTTTTTGTTAATTATTTTCAATGTGTCAAGTAATTCTCTTTTTGTTTTCTCATGATTTGGTTGGGTCTAATTGTGTTGTTGTCCTGGGGCTCTGTGGGGTCTGTTTGTGTTTGTGAACAGAGCCCCAGGACCAGCTTGCTTAGGGGACTCTTCTCCAGGTTCATCTCTCTGTAGATGATGGCTTTGTTATGGAATGTTTGGGAATCACTTCCTTTAAGGTGGTTGTAGAATTTAACGGCTCTTTTCTGGATTTTGATAATTAGCGGGTATCGGCCTAATTCTGCTCTGCATGCATTATTTGGTCTCTCTATCTCTCCCTCTTCCTCTCTCAGGTTACTATGGTGAGGGTCTGAATGCCATCATAGTGTTTGCGGCTTGTTACCTGCCAGAGAGCAGCTGTGAGGACTACACTTACATCATGGAGAACCTCTTCCTGTAAGAACCCACACCAAGCTCCTTCATGGTGAAAATAACAGCCGTTGTCCCAAGAGCCATACAATAGCTAGGGCCAGGAGTTCTACCTGACCACATGTGATCTGGGCAGGAAAACTCCAGAGACCTTGTTAAAGTCTGTGACTGGAGTTTTTTTCCTAGTCAGGTTGCATGGTCAGGAACAACTCCAGGCCTTGTACAGAATCAGTGGATTTGAATTTGAGCTGTCCTCCTTCACAAAGTCATTTATTTAACTTTTTTTTTTTTACATCTGCATTATTTTAATTTTTTTTAACCCAATCAGATTTGATGTGGGTTGTGATGTGCTGTGTGTTGTCTCCTCGTCAGCTTTGTGATCAGTAGCCTGGAGTTGTTGGTGGCTGACGACTACATGATCATCTATCTGAACGGAGCTACGCCTCGCAGGAGGATGCCTGGTATCAGCTGGCTAAAGAGGTGCTACCACACCATCAACAGGAGGTAAACGATAACTTACAGAATGCACCTTTAAATGTTGTGTCAGGTTCATTGTATTTATCGTGTGTAATGTCATGTTTACGATGTGTTTATAGATGTGTAATGTCATGTTTATGATGTGTTTATAGATGTGTAATGTCATGTTTATGATGTGTTTATAGATGTGTAATGTCATGTTTATGATGCGTTTATAGATGTGTAATGTCATGTTTATAATGTGTTTATAGATGTGTAATGTCATGTTTATGATGTGATTATAGATGTGTAATGTCATGTTTATGATGTGTTTATAGATGTGTAATGTCATGTTTATGATGTGTTTATAGATGTGTAATGTCATGTTTATGATGTGTTTATAGATGTGTAATGTCATGTTTATGATGTGTTTATAGATGTGTAATGTCATGTTTATGATGTGTTTATAGATGTGTAATGTCATGTTTATGATGTGTTTATAGATGTGTAATGTCATGTTTATGATGTGTTTATAGATGTGTAATGTCATGTTTATGATGTGTTTATAGATGTGTAATGTCATGTTTACGATGTGTTTATAGATGTGTAATGTCATGTTTATGATGTGTTTATAGATGTGTAATGTCATGTTTATGATGTGTTTATAGATGTGTAATGTCATGTTTATGATGTGTTTATAGATGTGTAATGTCATGTTTATGATGTGTTTATAGATGTGTAATGTCATGTTTATTGATGTGTTTATAGATGTGTAATGTCATGTTTATGATGTGTTTATAGATGTGTAATGTCATGTTTATGATGTGATTATAGATGTGTAATTTCATGTTTACGATGTTTTCTCCACTGCGGTCCCGTCAATGTGGATAGGGGGGGTGCAATGTCATGTTTATGATGTGTAATGTCATGATTATAATGTGCTTATAGATGTGTAATGTCATGATTATAATGTCCTTATAGATGTGTAATGTCATGATTATAATGTGCTTTTAGATGTGTAATGTCATGTTTATGATGTGCTTATAGATGTGTAACCTATGCTGTATGAACATACAGTTAATGTAAATCGTATTTTAATGTCCTCTGCAGGTTGAAGAAGAATCTGAAGTGGCTGGTCATTGCTCACCCGTCCTGGTTCATCCGTACAGTCTTGGCCATCTCCAGACCCTTTATCAGGTTAGACCCCTGATCGTCATCATCATCACTGCACCTGGGGAGGGCATGGGAGCAGGGAGGAGCAGCCTCGGGACTTAGAGGGAGGGCATGGGAGCAGGGAGGAGTAGCCTCGGGACTTAGAGGGAGGAGCAGCCTCGGGACTTAGAGGGAGGGCATGGGAGCAGGGAGGAGCAGCCTCGGGTCTCAGAGGGAGGAGCAGCCTCGGGACTCAGAGGGAGGAGCAGCCTCGGGACTTAGAGGGAGGAGCAGCCTCGGGACTCAGATCCTTTCTGAGATGTGAACCTAAAGAACCATTAGAGCAAACAATGTTAATCTGGTTCTAATATTTCATGGACAGACTCCCGTAACATAACTGGTATCGCATCTGACCCAATTATGCAAGATTTTAGTTCTGGGCTTCCGAGATTAATGTGATTCAGACTATAAAAATATATCTTCCTCTCTCCATCCATCTGTCTCTCTCCGCTGCAGTGTCAAGTTCATGGACAAGATCCGTTATGTTCACACATTGGATGAGTTGAGCCAGCTGATCCCTATGGACCACATACAGATTCCAGAATGTGTCCTGCAGTAAGTCCCAACCGCCACCAGGGGTCGCCAATGAAGCACCTGCTCAACCTGCTGACCTTACTGTAGACACAGTGGGTTACAATCACTTAGCCTAGCTATGGAATGTGTGCTATGTACACCACAGGAGGTTGGTGGCACCTTAATTGGGGAGGACGGGCTCATGGTAATGGCTGGAGCGGAATCAGTGGAATGGTGTCAAATACATAAAACACAGGATTTCCATGTGTTTGATGCAATTCCATTTGCTCCGTTCCGGCAATTATTATGAGCCGTCCTCCCCTCAGCAGCCTCCTGTTATATATATGTTATTTATGTGTACAGAATGAGTACATGTATGTAGGTCTATATGTTTACACAGGCAGCCTTATTCTGATCTTTTTCCACTAGATCAGAATTGGGCTGCCTAAACGCCGCATAAGAGAGCTTTGAATATAAGGCTCTAAATCAGAGTGATCCCTCTCATTGCAAAAGATTGCAAAGATGGTTAGCTGTCAGGAATAGAAAATAAAACTAAACTAGTTGTTTCTGGAAGAAAAAAAACAACAACATTACAATCACAATCACCCTTGCTGTTTTTATTTGCAGATATGATGAGCAGAAGATTACAGCACAAAAAGAAAGGTATGTTTTATGGGATAAGCGTTAATACACTACATTACCAAAAGTATGTTGACACGTGCTCGTCGAACATCTCATTCCAAAATCATGGGCACTAATATGGAGTTGGTCCTCCCTTTGCTGCTATAACAGCCTCCACTCTTCTGGGAAGGCTTTCCACTAGATGTTGGAACATTGCTGTGGGGACTTGCTTCCATTCAGCCACAAGAGCATTAGTGAGGTCGGGTACTGATGTTGGGCGATTAGGCCTGGCTCGCAGTCGGTGTTCCAATTCATCCCAAAGGTGTTCGATGGGGTTGAGGTCAGGCCAGTCAAGTTCTTCCACACCGATCTCTTCAACCATTTCTGTATGGACCTCGCTTTGTGCACGGGTGCATTGTCATGCTGAAACAGGAAAGGGCCTTCCCCAAACTGTTGCCACAAACTTTACAGTTGGTACTATGCATTGGGGCAGGTAGCGTTCTCCTGGCATACGCCAAACCAGATTTGTCCGTCGGACTGCCAGATGGTGAAGCGTGATTCATCACTCCAGAGAACGTGTTTCCACTGCTCCAGAGTCCAATGGCGGCGAGCTTTACACCACTCCAGCCGACGCTTGGCATTGCGCATGGTGATCTTAGGCTGCTCGGCCATGGAAACCCATTTCATGAAGCTCCCGACGAACAGTTCTTGTGCTGACGTTGCTTCCAGAGACAGTTTGGAACTCGGTAGTGAGTGTTGCAACCGAGGACAGGCGATTTTTTACACGATAAGCGCTTAAGCGCTCGGCATTCCCTTGTGTGGCCTACCACTTCGCTGCTGAGCCGTTGTTGCTCCTAGACGTTTCCACTTCACAATAACAGCACTTACAGTTGACCGGGGCAGCTACGTTGAAAGTCACTGAGCTCTTCAGTATGGGCCATTCTACTGACAATGTTTGTCTATGGAGATTACTTGGCTGTGTGCTCGATTTTCAGCAGTGGGTGTGGCTGAAATAGCCCAATCCACTAATTTTGAAGGGGTGTCCACATACTAGTGTACATATGTCCTATAATTTATAATGTCCTGCCCATAATAAATATCTCTTATGGAGTCCATAGCCAGGAAAAGGAGCTGGAGCATATCAAGTATACACCCCCCATGGAAAGGTGAGCCCATTTCACTGCGCAGACAGTGCAGCTTCTGTACAGTACAAAGAGGTTCACAAATCCAATCGATTCCTTCTTTACGTTGCCTGAGACTTTTCCACAATCAACCTAGCAGGCAAAACTGGTTGAACCGATGCCATCTCAATCAGATAACAATCAGTTCAGGTTGTGAACTAATTGTAGTGAGATCATGTTGACCAGCTTTGCCCGCTGGGAAGAGGCTTTGTTGAGGTAAAACAGTCCTTTCGGCATCACCGCGACCCCCGTAGCTCTGGTCCAGGGCATTACATGCGACAGTGAAGCTCAGCATCAGAAAGACGCACATAACACCCTGGACCGGAGCTATGCGACCCATTGCTTTGCGTCACATGCTTGTATTGCATCGTGGCAACAACAGGCTACAACACACACAGCAGGAGCTGCAGGTGTGACGCTTCTACTGAGTCGTGTTTACAGGCCGAGGTCAATGTTAGAGGACACCTCTCACAGCCTTTGACATTAGGTAACAGCTCTCCTCCTACTCTGACCCCTTTCAGTTCTACCAACTACAATCTGTTCTTACTAATCATGAGGTTTTCATGTCAGTCAATTTAACCTAACTGTATGTTCCACGTCTATTAGGAGGACATCATTAGGACATATATCTAAAGGACACCCTTTTCTTAGGATTTTAACTGTCTGTCAGTTTGTCCATGCTTCACATTAGGACGTTAGGACTCACCATTAACATTTACATAATTGGGTCCCTCCCCTCTCTTACAGCGACAGGACATGTATACCCCCCTCCCCTCTCTCTTACAGCGACAGGACATGTATACCACCCCCCTCTCTTACAGCGACAGGACATGTATACCACCCCCCTCTCTTACAGCGACAGGACATGTATACCACCCCCCCTCTCTTACAGCGACAGGACATGTATACCACCCCCCCCTCTCTTACAGCGACAGGACATGTATACCACCCCCCTCTCTTACAGCGACAGGACATGTATACCACCCCCCCTCTCTTACAGCGACAGGACATGTATACCACCCCCCTCTCTTACAGCGACAGGACATGTATACCACCCCCCTCTCTTACAGCGACAGGACATGTATACCACCCCCCTCTCTTACAGCGACAGGACATGTATACCACCCCCTCTCTTACAGCGACAGGACATGTATACCACCCCCTCTCTGACAGCGACAGGACATGTATACCACCCCCTCTCTTACAGCGACAGGACATGTATACCACCCCCCTCTCTTACAGCGACAGGACATGTATACCACCCCCCTCTCTTACAGCGACAGGACATGTATACCCCCCCCCTCTCTTACAGCGACAGGACATGTATACCACCCCCCCCTCTCTTACAGCGACAGGACATGTATACCACCCCCCTCTCTTACAGCGACAGGACATGTATACCACCCCCTCTCTTACAGCGACAGGACATGTATACCACCCCCCCTCTCTTACAGCGACAGGACATGTATACCACCACCCCTCTCTTACAGCGACAGGACATGTATACCACCACCCCTCTCTTATAGAGAGAGTACACCCCCTCCTCCTTCTTGACATTAATTTAATGTCTGTTACATAAAGCTCATCTGATCCTCTCCTTAGCACATTGTATCTCTCTATCCCTGCCAAAGTTCAGTGCTATTTATACTAGGAAACATCACTAGGACATAACTAGAACGGAGCTGCAGCTGGTTGAGACTAGGAAAGTACCCTCCCCCCAGAGTCTCACAACCCTAGTGTCCCACTACCCTAGTGTTTCACAACCCTAGTGTCTCACCACCCTAGTGTCTCACCACCCTAGTGTTTCGTCACCCTAGTGTCCACCACCCTAGTGTCTCACCACCCTAGTGTCTTACTACCCTAGTGTCTTACTACCCTAGTGTTTCACAACCCTAGTGTTTCGTCACCCTAGTGTCCACCACCCTAGTGTCTCACCACCCTAGAGTCACACCACTCTAGTGTCACAGCCCTCCACCACAATTCTGTCTCACCACCCTAGTGTCCCAGCCCTCTACCATCCCAGTGTCTCACTACCCTAGTGTCCCACCACCCTAGTGTTTCAACACCCTAGTGTCTCACCACCCTAGTGTCTCACTACCCTAGTGTCTCACCACCCTAGATTCTCACGACCCTAGAGTCTCACCACCCTAGTGTCTCACCACCCTAGTGTCTCAACACCCTAGATTCTCACCACCCTAGAGTCTCACCACCCTAGTGTCTCACCACCCTAGTGTCTCAACACCCTAGTGTCTCACCACCCTAGTGTCTCACCACCCTAGAGTCTCACCACCCTAGAGTCTCACCACCCTAGGGTCCCAGCCCTCCAACACCCTAGTGTCTCACCACCCTAGTGTTTCACCACCCTACAGGGGTGAGAGGATCAATAAATAATATAACACGAGGACTACCTTACCTCAGTGGAATGCTATCAATGAGGACTACCTTACCTCAGTGGAATGCTATCAATGAGGACTACCTTACCTCAGTGGAATGCTATCAATGAGGACTACCTTACCTCAGTGGAATGATATCAATGAGGAATTAGCCACTGCAGCGTGTTAAGTTTTATTTATATAGCACACAGTGGGCTGTACTGTGGGGTGTTGAGTTGTATTGTAGACAGTGGGCTGTATTATTATTTTTTTTTAAAGTAATTTAAAAATGTATGTTATATATACTGTATATATATATACAGTACCAGTCAAAAGTTTGGACACACCTACTCATTCAAGGGTTTTTCTTTATTTTTACTATTTTATACATTGTATAATAATAGGGTGACATCACAACTATTAAATAACACATATGGAATCATGTAGTAACCAAAAAAGTGTTAAACAAATATATTTTAAATTTTAGATTCTTCAAAGTAGCCAACCTTTGCCTTGATGACAGCTTTGCACACTCTTGGCATTCTCTCAGCCAGCTTCATGAGGAATGATTTTCCAACAGTCTTGAAGGAGTTCCCAAATATGATGAGCACTTGTTGGCTGCTTTTCCTTCACTCTGTGGTCCAATTCATCCCAAACCATCTCAATTGGGTTGAGGTCGGGTGATTGTGGAGGCCAGGTCATCTGATGCACTCCATCACTCTCCTTCTTGGTCAAATAGCCCTCACACAGCCTGGAGGTGTGTTTTGGGTCATTGTACTGTTGAAAAACAAATGATAGTCCCAATAAGCGCAAACCAGATGGGATGGCGTATCACTGCAGAATGCTGTGGTAGCCATGCTGGTTAAGTGTGCCTTGAATGCTAAATAAATCACTGACAGTGTCACCAGCAAAGCACCATCACACCTCCTCCATCCACATGCAGAGATCATCCGTTCACCTACTCTGCGTCTCACAAAGACACGGCGGACAGATTTCCACCGGTCTAATGTCCATTGCTCGTGTTTCTTGGCCCAAGGAAGTCTCTTCTTCTTATTGGTGTCATTTAGTAGTGGTTTCTTTGCAGCAATTCGACCATGAAGGCCTGATTCACGCAGTCTCCTCTGAACAGTTGATGTTGAGATGTGTCTGTTACTTGATCTCTGTGAAACATTTATTTGGGCTGCAATCTAAGGTGCAGTTAACTCTAATGAACTTATCCTCTGAAGCAGAGGTAACTCTGGGTCTTCCTTTCCTGTGGCGGTCCTCATGAGAGCCAGTTTCATCATAGTGCTTGATGGTTTTTGCAACTGCACTTGAAGAAACATTGAAAGTTCTTGAAATTGTCTTAAAGTAATGATGGACTGTCGTTTCTCTTTGCTTATTTGAGCTGTTCTTGTCATAATATGGACTTGGTCTTTTACCAAATAGGGCTATCTTCTGTACACCACCCCTACCTTGTCACAACACAACTGATTGGCTCAAACGCAAGAAGGAAATCAATTCCACAAATTAACTTTTAACATTTTTAACAATTTTTAACTTTTAAAACGTTTAACAAGGCACACCTGTTAATTGAAATGCATTCCAGGTGACTACCTCATGAAGCTGGTTGAGAGAATACCAAGAGTGTGCATATCTGTCATCAAGGCAAAGGGTGGCTACTTTGAAGAATCTCAAATATAAAATATATTTTGATTTGTTTAACACTTTTTTGGTTACTACATGATTCCATATGTGTTATTTCATAGTTTTGATGTATTCACTATTATTCTACAATGTAGAATATAGTAAAAATAAAGAAAACCCCTTGAATCAGTAGGTGTGTCCAAACTTTTGACTCGTACTGTATATATATATATATTTTTTTTTTATTCATTTTTTAGATGTTGAATGAATTACTAAACTTCATTTTTAAGCCCATGTTTTATTATTATTATTATTATTATTATTATTATTATTATTATTATTTATTATAATAATATCTGTCAGCTCTATATTGTGGAGGGGGCACACTGACTCGACCAGGCAAAGACCAGGCAAATCTCACAAGTATCAGACACCTCATGCTCCCAGCTACTATCCAATCAAATCATTATCCCACTCCTGGTTAGCCACAATTGGCTTAGAAAGCCAAACATAGCACAATATCTTCCAATTAATTTCCAGCAACATTGCCCCTGTATGTCTGTGTGGTGCGCACGTTTGTCTATCATTCACTTAATGTAGCCAGTTATGATGACTGTCTTATGGTTAGAAAGACTTTCCCCAAAAACCTTCTCAATTAAATGTAATCTGCAAAGTAGGCTTACCTGGCAGAATCATATCATGATTATTTTTATCAATCGGGTGGGCTTTTGTTTTGCAAACTCTGTCATGGCATATGCAGAAGCAAATAGACCAGCACATTCCTCTCTCACAAAATGCGCAGTTAAAGAAGTATTACACAAAAACGTCTACATTTTTATTACAGTTTTATTTTATGTGATTTAAGCATCGACACTAACTTATAACATCCAATGTCATTGTTTCTCTATGAATAATTGCAATTTTGAGAGTAGAAAACGGAAAACATTGGAAAAAAATATAACCGAAAATGTGGGAAATAACAAAGAGTGTGCCTATTTGAAAGCTAGGAGAAATTTTTTTTGAGTAGCTCACGACATGTTTCATAATATGAAAGTAGCTCTCATGCTAGAAAAGGTTGGAGACCGTTGCTCTAGAGCGGGTAGACAGTATTGTCAGTGGAGGAGAGTGTTGAGTGACACACACAGCTTTTGATTTGATTTTAGCTGCCGGTGAAGGGCAGGAGTCGCAGTAGGTATTTTTGTAAATTAATTTGATCAAGCTATGTAGCCTTTTGATTCCTTTTTGATGAATAAATAAAACAAACGTGTTTGAGTCTCCCGAGTGGCGCAGTGGTCTAAGGCACTGCATCGCAGTGCTAGCTGTGCCACTAGAGATCCTGGTTCGAGACCGGGAGACCCATGGGGCGGCGCGCAATTGGCCCAGGGTAGGGGAGGGAATGGCCGGCAGGGACGTAGCTCAGTTGATAGAGCATGGGGTTTGCAACGCCAGGGTTGTGTGTTCGATTCCCACAGGGGGTATGAAGAAAAATTATGTATGCACTCACTAACTGTAAGTCGCTCTGGATAAGAGCATCTGCTAAATGACGTAAATGTAGTTGTTTCTCTGTAATACTAGCCACCTAGCAATTTGATGAAGTTGCCTTTAGCTAGCCAGCTAGATAGAATTATGTATAATGATTATGGCTCTAGGTTGCAGGAAAAAGCTGTTTCAGGTTGTTTGAAAAATGCAAAATTCTCTAAATTCCAGAGAGGGGCCAACCTCACGTACTTTGTGCCCCCTCTAAAATAATGGGTACACGATACCCCTGCCCATGAAGGTGGTTAACCTCCAAGACCGCCCGTTTACACTGGAGACCAAAGCTCTGCCCGCAAGTGGCTGTGTTCTTTTATGTTACACTGCAAAAGTAAGGTTAATGGAAGCTCTACATTCTCACTCTCTCACAGTAGCAGAGACATCACAGACATGCTCCTGCCACAGCTGTCATTTAGGCAGGGACATACACCAGTGATCTGGGATGGAATGGTCCGGAAAATGGAAAGAAGGAAGGGCCACTATCTGTTCTGTACAGGGGGAGAGGAAGTAGAGGACATTATAAATAATGAAACTGAGGCGGTGTAACTCAAGGTGTTCCTCACTGGAATGATATCAATGATGAGAATTCAGCTACTGGGCTCAGCAATTGTTTTTTATATGAAGTTGTTGTTGGTGGTGGTAGTGATGGTGATGGTGACAATGATGATGGTGATGTTGATGGTTATGGTGATGATGGTAGTGGTGGTGGGTGTGGTAGTGATGATGATGATGATGATGATGATGATGACGGTGGTGGTGACAAGGATGATGATGATGTGATGATGATGGTGATGTTGATGATGATGGTGATGATGATGGTGAGGTGATGATGGTGGTGGTAGTGATGTTGAAGATGATGGTGAGGTGATGATGGTGGTGGTGACGATGGTGATGTTGATGGTGATGGTGATGTTGATGATGATGGTGGTAGTGGTAATGATGATGATGATGATGGTGATGATGATTTAATTGTGTGTTTATCTAAAACCATTCCAGGTAAAACAAGAATTCACCACCCTGCTGAGGATCTATGAATACAGGGTAAAAGACTTCTCGGCTGAAGTTAAAGGACTAATGGAGGACTGATGAGGGCTGGTGGGTGAAGATGACATTACATCAACATCATCCTACATTGTCCTACTTTCCACACAGCAGATACCTTGGTCTGTCTGTGTAATTATGGAATACTGACCTACACCACCCTGTCCCATGGAATAAACCTACCCTGGCAGATAGCCTGACCCCTGTCCCATGGAATAAACCTACCCTGGCAGATAGCCTGACCCCTGTCCCATGGAATAAACCTACCCTGGCAGATAGCCTGACCCCTGTCCCATGGAATAAACCTACCCTGGCAGATAGCCTGACCCCTGTCCCATGGAATAAACCTACCCTGGCAGATAGCCTGACCTCCATCCGATTGGAATAAACCTACCCTGGCAGATAGCCTGACCTCCATCCGATTGGAATAAACCTACCCTGGCAGATAGCCTGACCTCCATCCGATTGGAATAAACCTACCCTGGCAGATAGCCTGACCTCCATCCGATTGGAATAAACCTACCCTGGCAGATAGCCTGACCTCCATCCGATTGGAATAAACCTACCCTGGCAGATAGCCTGACCTCCATCCGATTGGAATAAACCTACCCTGGCAGATAGCCTGGCCTCTGTCCCATGGAATAAACCTACCCTGGCAGATAGCCTGGCTTCCACTGACTCTTTAGTGCAGATGCACAACCATTTCTTCTTGCATGGATAAATCAGCTGTTCTCTAGACTACTGCATGATGAACATTTATTGGCCTGATGCAAGACGGCTGGATGAACTCTGTGAAATGTGTTTATTTCCTTCAACGGGACAAAAACAGGCATTGGTTGGACAACCCAGATGTACATAGTTGTAATAAAGCTCCCTGTAGCTCAGTTGGTAGAGCATGGAGCTTGCAACGCCAGGGCTGTGGGTTTGATTCCCACGGGGGGGGGCAGTATGAAAAATGTATGCACTCACTTCACTGTAAGTCGCTCTGGATAAGAGCGTCTGTTAAATGACTAAAATGTAAATGTCAAAATGTAATAACATTGTAATAATGTCATGTATTAACATTGCTGTAACATAAGTATGGAGGTATATGTGTGCAATAATGTTTGATATAAGTGTTTTGGTTATCTACATGTTTTTATTCAATATGTAAATCAAAATGTTTTTAAATTATGTGCAATAAGCAGTTCCTCTTCTGAATTGACTGAAACATGTTTTAACTTTCTTTGTTGCTCCTTTGTGTGTTGTTGTGTTTTCCGAAGGTTACTAGACAGACGGCACGCTGGTTCAAGTTTTCCTCCTCATAATCTGGGATTTTAAAAAAAACTAGCCTGGGTAAAAAATAAACCTAGCCTGGGTAAAAGACTAGCCTGGGTACCAGTCTTTTTTCTATCATTCCACGCCTTGTCACTCCTTGTCATGCAATGTTTGGAGTGGAATGATAGTACAGACTGGTACCCAGGCTAGATGAAAACATTACTGATGCTCTTAGTTTCCTGGTTTATTGATGATCTGCCTCAATTCCTCTATTTTCTTATTTTCCATTAATATATTGTTACACATATGATGCAATGTATTTAGAGAACCTAATGAACGGTTTAGAACCTAATGAACGGTTTAGAACCTAATTAACTGTTTAAATTATTTGAAATTATATATTATTATGTGCCGTTCATTGTTTGTAATAAAATGTAATTGGAAAAATCCCATCAAGATGCACCAGTCCTTGCTATCGTACGGTCTCTCCATATAATTTGACCTTATTTCACCTATTAAAGTGTTGTTGTTATCGTGAGTGCATTGGAATGTTTTTAATTAGTAGTTTGATTGACTGGCAGCTAAAAACAGAGAGCTTTTATTGCTGCTACTTATGAGAACATAGCTCTTATGTACACACACACACAGTTATTTATTATTATTTAGTCATTTAGCAGACGCTCTTATCCAGAGCGACTTACAGGAGCAATTAGGGTTAAGTGCCTTGCTCAAGGGCACATCGACAGATTTTTCACATAGTCGGCTCGGGGATTAGAACCAGCGACCTTTCGGTTACTGGCACAACGCTCTTAACCACTAAGCTACTGTTGCTGCTGAGGCTGTAAACACAATGGCATCAAAGGTAATAAAACTGGAATAGACGAGCACATTGTAAAAATATATCCTTATAGATGAACTCCAGGCCTATATAGTGCCAAGTGTTTTTCCTGGTTAGGTCAGAGCCTTATTTTTGGCTCTGCATGGTTCAACTCCTGGCCCACTTGACATAAGCGAACCCTGTAAACATATCAGTCATTCCGTGAGTCCTTATATAATTATTGTCCGATAAACAAATTATTTTTAGATACAGATCAAAATATTGTCCTCCCTTGTTCTGTACTGTTCTGTACTCTCCTCTCCCCCTGTTCTGTCCTCTGCTGTCCCCCTATCTGTCCTGTCCTCTCCTGTCAGCCTATGTCCTGTTTTGTCCTCTCCTGTCCTCTCCTGTCTTGCCATCAGTATTGTTATAGTCAAGGTCAAGAAATGGAAGAATGACTGGTTTCTCTGTTGCAGAGATTGTGCTGATCAGCAGGAAGCTGTAAGTGAATTGTGTTAGAAATGTTATCATCACATGATGTCTGTCTGTCAACCTTTCGCTTCTACTACTACAGTTTACTACAGTGGCAGCGTCCCAAATGACAACCTATTCACTATAGAGTGCAAATCATTAGGGTATCATTTGGGACACAGCCAGCTTCTCCTTTTAGATGTTT